>NC_081406.1:29708670-29746170 GCF_030272615.1 Cryptomeria japonica | reverse complement strand
TTTAATTTATAGTTTTCATGCTAGAATTTTCTTTTGATAAATTTTTTATGTTATTTTGGCAACTAATTTTGGGCTTTTATTGTTTTCAGGTTCGCTTGGCAAAGAATTCAATCCTTAAACATATGCTTGCCGAAGATTGTAAACTCGAACTTCTAATATATTTATTTGGTAGGTTGCCTCAAGATATACAAACAAACATTCTATCTTCTTAATATTTTTAGGAACACTTCAATTTGCATAAGGGAAAGAACTTTGTTTTACTTGTTTTTGGGGAAAAATCTAGAGTAGGAGAGTATGCTCTTGTCCATTCAGACAATCAAAAATCCAAACCTTAAGGTTTTTTCTATTAGAGTTTTAGATCTATTGATACCTTTTACAGGGCCTGCCTCCCAAGAAGCCCCAAAGGATCAGTGAGAGGAAACGACCCAAGTGAGTCCGGCCAAAGCCAAGAATCCAAATCACTATAATAAAATGATCCTAGGGTGAAATTCCCATGAGATGGAATAATCAATGGCACTACTTCATTTATGAGGAGTATCTCATGTTGAGCATCTTCTAGGGCCTCACAGTCTAAATCATGCTTGTGTGACTACGTGGTTTCAACATCCTGCTAGGTTTTGTATCTAAATCATGCTTGCATCACACTCAGACAGTCCTTCTGAATGGAAGCCTTACTACAAACTTTAGGTTAGAAGCTACCTGACTCATCTCCTAAAGGACGATAAGCTTTATGCAAAGGGATAGTTGGTTTTACCCCCAAGATTACTCACCATATCATGCCCCCATTAGTCTTTGGAGTCGTTTGATACGACATGGAGTATCCATTGTGTGAGACTCAATGACCGTATTATGATTAGCTATTGGGTGTGTACCTAGGTTGTGGGTAAAGGTTTTCCTTCTCAGCCAACTTCTAGGGTTAGCATGGTGTGCTTGTTATCATTTTACACCTACTGTTTGTTGTGATTTTCATCCCTTAAAACAATTGAAACAAAACCTCAAGACAATCAAAAACATCAAATTAAAACTGAAAGAGAAAATGAAAACCAAGTCAATGATCAAAACTCTATTAAAACTAGTCCTATGTCCATTCCTGAGTTGTACGAGTCATCATCATCCTTCATAGTTTGTCTTCTGATAAGTACTAAACTATCGTTTGAGCATAGGCAACAACTCATAAGAGTGTCTGCATTTGTCATCTAGAAACACTTGGATTGTTGTCCGAACATTGAAAGTTTGTTGTACGAGTCACTTCTTAGAAGTTTGTCAAAGTTGCTAAAAACAAAGCTTCTAACAATCCTATTTGATCAGTCTTGAAACATAAACAACAAGATTATTCCTGGTTTTCTAAACCTGAGCATAAAGATATCTTGGTAGTGTACCTTCTATAGCTGTGTTGCATGATTTTGTCAGTTACCTCTTAGCTAGCTCAATCAACCTAATTCAATCAACCAATCTATTTTCCAGACTTTACTCTTGAGTATTACTTAGGCTACTTAGCCTCAACTCAAATTCAAAGTCAGTGTATCTCTCCCACATAAGTTTGAAAATCAACCTCTAGCCTCAATGAAAAACTAGCTTTGATCTCACCTTGACATTTATAACACCTCTCACTATCAACTGTAAATGGCTACCTTAGCTCCAATTCCCATGGCTACCTTGGCTCAAATGATTCAAGATATCAAGAAGGAAATATATGACATGAAAATCCAACAAAATAAATCAATGACTCCATTTGAAAAACAAATGCATGATATCAAGAGTGAGAAACTTCGAGGAATGCTAAAATGATTATATAATTTGCCAATAAAAAACCAACAAATAATTGACAATCAAAAGCCAAATCTCAAACAAGCTCACAAGACACCTTCACCAAGACATAAAGACATTTCCTCCAAATATCCTCTAGATAGACAATTTTTACCTTTAGGGCAATCTATTGAGTCAACTTTGAAAGAGATTCTTGAGCATAATCTTATCATATTGCCTAAAAAGATCACACGAGGATGTGAATTTTTGAGTAAGTATTGTGCCTATCATAGACAAAATGAACATAAGACTTTGAATTAAATGGAATTAAAACATAAGATTCAAGATCTCATTGATAGTGGTGTCATTAAAATTGAAGATCCTATTGACTCACCTAAAGAAAAATAAGAAACTACTTCTAAGCATGATAAAAATCATGAACCTATGTCTAGCAAGGCTCCATATGTGGCCTCCATCCCTTCCATGATTCCTTCATCTCATAAAACTTCTTATCAACAATCCATACAATGTCCTTCAAATAATGAAACTTCTCATGTTTACCTTCAAGGGATATCTCCTATGGAAATCCAAGTTAATTCCAACATTGATAAAAGTTCCTCTAAAGATTTAAAAATCCCATATCCTATGCCATCATGCACTCCAATTCCAAATGTACCCACTCTAGAGAGTCCCACTCAAAATGCTTCCCCATCATGTCAAAATATGGAGACCTTCCAAGAATCCCCCATGCATATCAAAAACACTACCCCTTCCTAATAAGTGACTCCATGTCAAGAGGATAATCTAAAAAATGAAGAAACAAGTCCTATCATAAATCAAGATCAAGACACAAAAACTCTCCAATCCTATCCAATGGTTGAAAAAGATCCTACCTCTCTAGAATCCCATGATGATCCCTTTATACCTTTCCATTTCTTTTAAGATGACCCCCTTCCATCTCAAGAGAAAAGCATCCTTCCAAATCCCACTCCCAATCCACTTCCTAAGCAAGATTATGATGCCTCTTCCACCTTTTCAAATGGTCATATTCAAAATGAAATGTCAAAAACCCTTCCTACTCTATCTAATAGTGCTCTTCCATATCAAGATCAAAGTATCCCTTTATTCCCTTGACATAATTCTTCATGTTTTCCTGAAGAGTCATTCATGCCCATAAAACCCTCTCATGATCCTATCATTCCTTGCAAGCCACCTCCACCTCAAAATAGACTTTCCTCTAGAATCAAAAGTAAGAAGAAACCCTTTGTTAAAAATATCTTTCAAAGAATGCATTATCAAAGAAAAGGGGTAGACATTCATGAATAGGGTATATTAGAACCCCCTGCTATAAAAGAAAATCTTGATTATAATGGGTACATTGCTCACTCTCAAGATGTTGGCACCCCTCATAAATCCTAGATTTATCTAGTTAAATCCAAATACACACCTTCCCCTTCACCTCTTCCATCCATTCTAGGTCCCTATATCCCTCCATCCCTTATGTGGGATCAAAAAAGGCACACATCTTCAAGTACCTTCCATCCATCTAAAAAACCTCTATATCATTCTTATCTATCCACACATCTCCCTCCAAGCAATTTGGATGACAAGCATAAAAGTCATAAATCAAGCAATCCACATGTATTCAAGGACCAACATGTCCCATCTAATCGACATGTCAAAACAAAGCAAAATATAATCCAAAAAGAAAAAGAAAAATACAAAACACCACAAAGGCCCACAAAGAGAAAGAAAGAAAAATAAAAAATTACATGGGTTCCTAAGGCATGTGTAGAAGCAATGTGTTCCAAGGAACTACAAAAGCATGAAAAAATAAAAAACCATGTAGATCCCTAAGCAGCTACTTGAAGCACAAAAGTCTAAAGAAAAATCAAAATTGGCATCCAAAATTGTTGTTCCTCCTCCAAGCCTTCTGATTCTACTCCTCCATCACCTCATTCATCCATTTCGGGTGCTTATGCCCCAAAATCTTTAACCTTTCTTCCATCCAAATCTCAAAATCTGAGATTCACTTATCTTCTATATGTCCACCATCCCTCAAGGTATGTGCCAATGTTGATCTCTTGAACATTTCCATATAGCCATACACAATTTTTCCAACATCCCATCCATTATCAAACACCTTTTTTTCACCCTTCCATCCCTCTTATCCAATCCTTTCCTTAGTTTCATTTCATTATCCTGGAAACATCTTTGAGCGTACCTTCATAGCCATGGTTTATTGTAACTCATATTTTAAGGGTACCATCTAGAGGAGTGAGACGTTGGGGTCCATATTCCATCCCCTATCATGCCTCCATTATCTTCCAAAAAAGAAAAAAGAATTATTAAAAAAGTGAAAAAAAAAGTAAAGAGAAATAAATTTATCCTTGTGTGAAAACCACTTCTTGTCCTATTTCCCTTCATTATCCTATCATACCCCTGTTATACCCCTTCCTTCTTCTATCATCCCTTATGTGCTTATCCATTTTTTACCTTTGATCTTAACAAGGTTAAGGATATTTGCAAGCTTCATGTGTCCTATCTATTACACTTAATCCAAACTCTTTAGCTCCTATCCACTGCTTGCTTACATCCTACATTACCACCTTTGATCTTGTTTATCCGATTTGTGCCCTATCTAGATCTATTCATAGATCTTGATCAACACTATGGACAAAATGAAAAAAAATACTTTCCAAAAACCTATTGACATGACCACTTCTTTGGACCATATGGCTTCGTTATGCTATATCCTTGCTTCGTTGCACTATATCCTTTCTTTACATCACTAAAATCCTTCCTTTACATTGCTATATCTGGTCCCTATGCATGGATTAACATTGTAAGATAGTTCTTGAAAGCATCCACCATCATTCTCTTATCCATTCATGTACTCAAAATCCCTTTTGCCTTGCTAGACATTAGGGGCAAACATCAAAACCTCTAAAAATCAGAAAAAGTCTTGAAATAATCCCTAAATTTTTTTTTAAATAAATCTTGAAAATAAAAGCATGAAAGCATGGACTTCCTATAAAATAAAACCAACAACAGACAAAATCTCAAAGTCTACAATCAAACTGATCACATGTCTAATCAACATGTCTTATACAAGGATGTGTATGCTCAAAACCAGACAGATCGATTTGTTTATGGGGTACTCACTCTTTAAAACCAAACACTCTTATCAATCATCAAACAATCAAAAGAATGACATAGCTCAGTGTGACTTCTGGATTTTATCCTAGTTAGTCTTATCTTTATCAACATATGGCAGAACGTGTTTCATCTTTAAAAATCACTAAAATGTTTTTGCTTTCCTACTTTTCGGCTTTGTTTTTGTTTGTGCATAATCTCTAGTCACTTTCGTGACCCCCCTTGGTTCTCCTTAGAACCCTCATGACTTGCAATCGATCAAGATTATAGTCCTAGGGCACTTCAATCTTAAAGCCCTTAGTAGCTCAACCAATCCATCCTTGTGTCAGTCAAATCTGGATCATTCACTCTGAGTCAGTCTTCTATCTCCTACCTTATATAGAGTTTTGATCACTAGCATGCTATCAAACATGCAAAACAAGAACAATTGAAAACAACAACTTAAACTGCTTGAGCTATGCTGACATTTTTCATTGTATGTTGTCTTTTATATTGGCTTTTTCTCATTATTCCCTCCAAGTAACTCAAGGAAGTCTATCTTGACTAAGAGGTACAAGGACTGGGGAATGATAACTTTCTTTGTTTTCTTCTTGTGGATGTGATTCTGATAATCTGAAAACATCCTATAAACTGGGTGTCTGTGATAAGAGCCTTCATATTAAGGTGAAATGGCCTCACATACCTCGACTCCATTTATATGCACACTTCAATGAGGTCATAACTGTTGTGTTTGCATGCAAGAAGCATTCAATTCATCTTGGACTCCTTTTGCCTTGGTGCTTATGTTTGACTGCTATATCAAAGAGGACAAGAAATTCAGGTCATCCAGTCTCTTTGTTCCTTGATGCTTATGTCTATTTCCTACATTTAATGTGAAATGATGATAAGAAAGCAAATCAATATCCAGTGACTAGGTCCTAGTTGCATCTTCTACATTCTTGTTGAGTTTCGTGCATTGCATGGTGAATCTGGCATAGTAACGATGATTTTGGTCTTCTTCACTTGAAGCTTGAATTTAAATCAACCTTCTCTTCACAGCTAAGTGGTCAAAACCCTAACTTTCAACTTGCTGTGATTGGCATCAAAACTGTACCCTTGGTTAATTTTACCATCCTTATTCCATTTTCGAGATTGAAATCAAAATCCAAGATCATCTTCCTAGTCAATTACGCACAACTATGAGAACTTAGCACTTTCATCAAATGCTCATTCTTTTCTTCAATTTGTGCTCAATTTCTCATCAGTCAATGCTAAATCTTCAAATGGCCCTCTAAATCATTCTTTACGCTCAAATCATTAATCACTTAATCTTTTTATCAAATTGTTTAAAATCACTATGCAACCTGGCGATCTTTCGATTTTGCTCTTGATGGGGCATACTCATGACATCATCATCATCAGTGATCACACCCTCAAAGTAAAAAATTTCTTTCAAAATATTCATTACAAGTGGAGTAGCTAATCTTTACAGAACATCAAACAAGACCTTATCATTAGGGGTATCTGATCTTCATCGCTTCATATCAAGTTGATATTTCTTCATCATCTGAATCAAATCAATCTCTAGGGGCATATTAGTTTCGTCACATCAAATCAAGCTGATATTGTATTCATGTGAATCAGTCTCTTAATGTTAATCAGTTTCATCACTTTTCATCAACTTGATTATTCATTTAAACTCAATCAAGGGTTTAAAGAGGATCTTTAATTGCATGCTCAACCTAAGGAGGTGTTCAGTTTAATCGCATCAAATCAAGCTGGACAGTTTATCTTCTCTCATTGTGTCTTGATCCATCAAGTTCAAGATTAGTTTTATCTTCACTCACTGTGTCTAGTTCAATCAAGTTCTAGATAAGTAAGATCTACTTCTTGATCCATCAAGTTCAAGTTTGATATCTTTTCTCTTCATCGGTCCTAGTTCAATCAAGTTTGGGATCAATATCGCTTTCAATCAATCTGTTCAGTTTCATCACTTCAAAACAAACTGAATACCTCCCTCTTCATCTAGTTCATGATCAATCAAGTTTAGAACTAGTATCTCCTAGACATCAATTGTTCTTTGAATCAATGCATTGCTTGCACATCAATTCAAAGAGGGGCAAATGTAATACCCAAAAATTGGTCATCCAAAACCATGGGCCCCTAATATTGACTAATGTGCTTAAGTTCAATAAAATTCATCAAGGTCCTGCATGAAATAAACAATTTAAATCAATCATTTGAGCCTGATTAATTAATTCCTAAGGTATAAAAATACAACATGGCAATTACAATTAATTAAATTCTCATTTATCTAATCGATCAAATTCAAAATTCAAAATAGAAAATCTTTTTAAAATCAAATATCTCATTTATTTAATTAAATATCTTTTGCATATTTAATAAATAAATAAAAACTACCATAAATCTTCCAAAAAAGGAAACAAATCAAGAAAGGGGAATTAATTTGAAAAATAAATAAGAAATTATGAGCACAAAAATTTAAAAAAGGAAACAAATCGACTGAACTCAAGAAAAATGGAAATAATCTGAGTTGCTAATTTAAACTCAATCTTATCTCTTCAAAGTGGAATTAAATTTTCCAATCAAATCATTTCACCTAGATTGTGCTTCCTTCGAATCGATCCCGACCATTCATTAAAGATCAATCCTGACCTTTTCTCTCCCTCTTGACTTTCCTATAAATTCTGGCTCTCATTCTTCAATCGACATCCAAGAATTTTACATCATTATTATGCTAATATTATGTTGCAGTTTATCGAGGAAATTTTGAAGAAGATTTGCATAGTTAATTCATCAATCAACTTAGTTTTCATTTAGCTTTCATTTAATATTAGAATCATTTAAACTTCTAGTTCATTATCTTAGATTTATTTCTCTTATATAGATTCAATTTCTTGCATATAATCTAGCTTATCTTCATTTAGAGCTTTGATCATTTAGGTTGATAATCTCATTTTGCTTAATCAATTAATCTCACATTCAATCTTGCATTTAATTATTAATCTTGCATTCTCCTAGTTGCATGCATTTAAAAATCCTCTGTTTGACTGTAGTCTAGTCACTAGATAGCTTAGCAATCTGAGAGCAATCCACACTCACACTTTCTACGAGGCAATAACCTGACTTGCAATAGATTTGATTTTGTTGTTTTTGATTAACCCATACAAATAATGGTTTATTGAAGTGTTTGTGTCATTGTAGGTTCCCCAAATTTCACACACACAGTGTATAGTCATCAAATTTATATATATGTGTGTGTTTGTGTGTGTGTGTGTGTGTAGATATGTGTGTATATATATGTGTGTCTATATATGTGTGTATATATATGTGTGTGTGTACATATATATGTATATATATGTATATATATGTATTTGTGTGTATATATGTATGTATGTATATATGTATGTATGTATATATGTACATATGTATGCATGTGTGTGTGTATGTCTGTGTGTGTGTTTGTTTCTGTATGTATGTATGTGTTCGCATATGCACACTCCAATGAGACATTGTAGGTGATTGAAGGTTTTATCATTGATGGCAACCTTGCAATCCTATGGCACCAGCAAGGAATTATACCGATAAGGCATTACACCGGCAAGTTAGTGCACCGGCACCGACACAGAGGCCGACAGGATTTTGTTATATTATATTTTGTTTATTATTGTAAAAACTTTGTAAGCCAACTTGGCATATTGTAAAATGACTCTTATATATAAAAGAGATCATTGTAGACATTCAAGAAGTAAGGAAGTAAAAAAAAAGTGATGTATGCAAAATATTAAGGCAGACCTATTATGCGAAATATAGGTTGAAAGGTTTATGTAAGAAGAAGAGCAGCAACCGGTACTAGATCAGGCATTATAGATGCTATTGTAAAGCAGTACAAGATATTGGATTTGTATAATCCACAGTGTATGTCAGTGAGACTACCCATTGAGCAGTGAGCTCTAGGCAGTTGGCCTTCCTGCATTTGTAGGTCCCTAGTGTAAGTAGTATTCTCTTATTGGCCAGTGAGTGAATATTGTGGGTTACACATCCCACCAAGGTTTTTCCCACACTAGGCTTCCTCATTAAATCCTTATGTTATGGTGTGTTTTTCATGTGGATGTTCTTAATTTTGTTTATTACATTATTTCTTGCATACCGGTACATTGTTATAATATGTTCTGCATGTTTTAAGTTAAGAAATACTTGTTGTCGGTTAGATACTGATTCACCCCCCCCCTCTACGTATCTGTGGGATTCCTAGCAATTGGTATTAGAGCTTGGTCCTCTATTTTTAGAAGCCTAATAGCTTGAGGAAGATCTTGACACTGGTAAAGATGGAAAATTTGATGAAGCAACTTGAAGGAGCTCTCTCAGACTATGATGCAGAAAAATTGAAAAATATCAAAATAGAAGATGACTTAAGGGTAGCTCAGGATATCATTCAGGCACTTCAAGAGAATCTTATTGTTGCAAGAAATAAGAGAAGAAAACTTTGTGAAAAGTTGCAAAATGAGAATGATGAAAAGGAATCACTTAATGATCAGTTAAGAAAGTTGAAACAAGAGAACATGACAACAAAGAATGAGATGCAAGATATGACTATGAGATTTTGTAAAGAAATTGAGGATAGGAAGAAGAATGAAGAAGAATTGACCAGAAGACTAAGTGATGCAACAAATGAGAACACAAGACTTAGCTATGAAAGTGACATGTTGAAGACAGATCTGATGCACACTCAGAATGACTCCAATGAACTAATGAGACAGAAAGAGGTTTTAGAAAGAGAACTAGAAACTGCAAATCAACATAAAGAAAAATTCAAGAAAAGCTTAGAGGAACTTGGTACCTTACTAAAGAATCAAAAACCTAAAGGTGACACTTCTGGAATTGGCTTTGAAGTTGGTGAAAGCTCTAGTACTGCAAATACTCATGATCACAGCAAACTAGTAAGACAACCTAATGCTTATAAATTCAATGGAAAATGCTTTAACTATAATAAGTATGGTCATAGAGAAAATAAATATAGATCTAGAAATTGTCAGAATATCAACACACCCACTGGTTAATGTTCAAAATTCAACAAAGTTGGTCACAACTCTAAAAATTGCAGAATGAATGTGAGATGTTATGTTTGTGGAATATTTGGACATTTATCTAATCAATGCAGAACACAAACCAGCATAGGTTATGGGAAAGCTATTTAGAAGAATAATGTAACTTTTTATGCATGTAACAAGATTGGGCATATTGCAAAATTCTGTAGAAGTAAAGGATCATCGGTAGACAACAAAAGTTCTAGCTTGAAAGGTAAAGAAAATGTTGAAGAGGTTAAGTAAGAATTCTCAAAACAATGGATTAGAAAAGCTGATCCAAATATTGGGAATACTACTCCACCAGTAGAACTAGTCAATGCTTTATCGGCAGGACAAAGTGATGCTTCACCGGCAGAACAAAGCAGTGCTCCACCAGCAAGAAGTTCTTCATCTAATTGAAGAAAGTTTCCTTGAGGGTTTGGCAATCTAATGACACAAGTGCTATTATTCCCTCGGTTAGAGATAAGAAGTTGGAAATTACTTGTTACCAGTAGACAATGTTAAGTGAATACTTAACCGGCATGCATTTAATGTGGTAGATGGCAAAAAGACACTATAAATTTGAGGTTTTGGCTCCATTTCATTTCACCAAGATTTCAAACTGACAAAGAGCGTGAAGATTCTGAGCTAAGGCATTTTGAGCAAGAGGCAAGAACACTTCAAGAAATCATCCATCCTAAAGGTAGTAAAAAGTATTTTATCATGGCATCCACCTCTGCAATTGAATATATAGAAAACCCTACTATTGTCGAAGTTATAAAAAGACCTATGCCCATATTTCAATTAGTTCCATGCCTACAACTTTCAAAAGAGTTGTAAGGAAAAGAGATCCCTCATTGGCAACCACACCCTCACCTAGGAGGACAAGACAAAAACAACAAGCAGTGAGATCTCTGGTAAGAAAGGCTACACCAAAGAAGAAGAAACTGACACCCAAGAAGAAGAAGAGGGCAAACAAGGACTTGGCCCCTTTTGACATACTATTGAATGAAATTACAGAGGAAGGAAAATTGAAGAATATAGAGAAACTATATGAAACTCTAACAGCTGATGAAAAAGAACAAGTAGAAAACAATGTTATATTACATATGGATATGTATAAGAAATTTTTGATGGAAGTAGTAAATGAAGGTCCAGATGAACTGTTTAAGAGACTGGAAGCAAGGAGACAAGAAGTAATAGAACCGGACAAGAAAATAAAAAATTGAAAAGCTGCTTGTTGTATATCCAGTGAATTCACCCAAAGAAATTGATGACTTAATTGCTCAAGCCAACTGGTCAGTATTTTGCTATTCTTGTTTCTGTTGCTGTTCTTGTTCAGGAGCCTTTTGCTCTGTTTGTTTCTCTATTTGTTACATTGTCTCAATCTAAGTCTGAGTTTCTACCTATTGCTCTTTGTCATCTGTCAATTTCTCCTGTGTGTTATCAGTTTGCTCAGCTATCGGTGGCTCACTAGCCATTTCAATCTTATCAATTGTATCTTTGTCTACCACAATGTTGATCTTTTCAGTATCAACATCCACTATGTATAAGACTTCAGGATTAGGATTGACATCCTCTACATCCATACTTTCAATTGTCGGTTGATCTTTTGTAGTTTCTACTGGTGATGTAGGAGGAGGTGGTGGTGATGTAGTTTTTCCTTTACCCTTGTTTCTTTCCTTCTGATATACCTTTATTAGTTTGGGGTTCCGGTATTCCTCTTGTTTTTCTTTTTCTACTAGGAAAATGTCCCGGTGTGTAGTAGAAAATACTGATCGGTTGGCTTTAGCAATTAAGTCATCAATTTCATTGGGTGAATTTACTGGATATATAGCACGTAGCTTTTCTATCTTGATTTTCTTGTCAAGTTGTATTACTGCTTGTCTCCTTGCTTCCAATCTTTTGAATAGTTCATCTGCTACTTCATCTACTACTTCCATCAAAAATTTCTTATACATATCCATATGTAATATAACACTATTTTCTACTTGTTCTTTTTCATCAACCGTCAGAGTGTCATATAGTTTCTCTATATTCTTCAATTTCCCTTCCTCTATAATTTCATTCAACCATATGTCAAGAGGGGCCAAGTCCTTATTTGTCCTCTTCTTCTTCTTGGGTGTCAGTTTCTTCTTCTTTGGTGTGGCCTTTCTTACCAGAGATCTCACTGCTTGTTGTTTTTGTCTTGTCCTCCTAGGTGAGGGTGTGGTTGCCAATGAGGGATCTCTTTTCCTTACAACTTTTTTGAAAGTTGCAGGCATGTCGCTCTCCAAAGAAGTACCTATCGATGATAGGTGAGTTTCAGGTTGTGGAGTTGCTAACTCATCCTCTGTTATACCAATTTGTTGCATTACTTTATCCTTGATTTCCTTTGCTTCCCTAGAACCTTTTCTTACAACTGCCTCAACCTTTTTCACTCTTTTCTTAGATTGTATTTGGCTTTCAATAGTTTTTGCACTACCAAATACTTCTTCCTTAGGTTCTTTAGGGGCTTCCAGAAGTGCTTTAGCATAAGTTTCAATTATATGATCATCTATTTCATAGCCCATCTTTTTTACCCAAACTGTCCTAGGGATGACTGCTTCCATCCAGATCTCATCCTTCTTGATTAAAAAGCATATTTCATCCTTATACTTGTCAACAATCTTTTATGATAATTTGATTCTTTTATTCATTTTGGCCTTAAGTGCTTGAAATAAATCATGGATATTGTTTTCCTTATCTTCTCCCATATTATTGAATAGTTCTGTTAGCTGTTTACCTACCGGTATATCATATCCAATTTCTTTGTAACCTATACCGGGAACTTGTTTGGTTATATGTAGCATCAAACATATGAGCAGATTTCCAAATTTAAAAGTTCCTTTCTTTTCCTTCTTAATCTTGCCTAAGTTGTCAATTAATTTGTCCTTCAACCACTCACATACATCAATCTTTGCATTATCTGTGACCATGTTTTAAGCACTCTTAATGCACAGACTTGACACTGAATTGAGTCTATTTGCACAAGTAGCTTTATATCCTAATATCATGTTGATAAATCTTACATTAGTATCTTTTACATCATTGACTCTTAAGGACCTTATGTCGGATGTGGCACCAGTTAGATTCATAACTAGGTCACTGGAGACCTTTTTTAGTCTTGTTTGGCCTTTTACCGGTGGTCAGTAACCCTATGACAACTTTCATAGCTTCCTTGGTGATTTTGTGAATTGCATCTAACCAGAAAAATTCACCATGCACGCTGCTTAAGACTATCCTAATCACATCCTTGGGGATCTCAGGAATGCTAAGGATCTCTGTCAATCCTAGGGTTTCAATGATCTTATGTTCATCTTTTACATTACCAGATTCATCACATATGACATATTTAAACATGGTTTTAATCTCTTCATCTCCTAGTTCCTCAATGTTGCAATGAATATAAATTCTGGGATCTTCAACATAAACAACTCCCTTAGGAATTTGAGAAAAAGCACCTAAAGTATCATCTTTCTTTGCTACTTCGGGAACTAATTGAAATATAAGCCTAAGTCCTTTTATAACTTTGACAACAATAGGGTTTTCTATATATTCAAGTGTAGAGGTGGATGCCATCATAAAATACCTTTTACTACCTTTAGGATGGATGATTGCTTGAAGTGTTCTTGCCTCTTGCTTTAAAATGCCTTAGCTTGGAATCGTCACGCTCTTCATAGGTTTGAAATATCAGTGAAATGAAATGGAGCCAAAACCTCAAATTTATAGTGTCTTTTTTCCATCTATCACATTAAATGTATGCCGGTTAAGTATTCACTCTATCTATCAGTAATAAGTAATTTCCAACTTCTCATCTCTAACCGAGGGAATAATAGCACATGTGTCATTAGATTCCCAAACCCTCAAGGAAACTTTCTTCAATTCGATGAAGAACTTCCTAGCAGTGGAGCACTGCTCTGTCCTACCAGTGAAGCATCACTCTGTGCCAGTGCCGGTGTCCTGAGTGCTAGTGTAGAGTCTGATCATTGATGCTGGTGAACTATCTTTCTGGTGTAATGCGTTGCTAGTGCCATAGGATTGTAAGGTTGCCATCAATGAAAAAACCTTCAATCACCTACAATGTCTCATTGGAGTGTGCATATGCCAACACCGACGTTCTGTGTATTTGATATGAAACTCATTGAGAATCATGACCCAGTTAGCCAATCGTCCTGTAAGAGTTGCCTTGCTGAGTAAATACTTGAGACGATTGATTTTTGCTACCATCTTGATTGTATGGGCTAGCGTATAGTGGTAGAACTTTTGAGAGGTAAACACCATTGCTAATTAAGGCTTCTTAATGAATGTATAATTTAGCTCATATCCATTTAAAGTCTTGGTAATGTAATAAATAGCATTTTCTTTGCCTTCTGAATCTTCTTGCGCTAGCAGTGCCCCAAATGATACTTTTGTTGTTGAAATATAGAGAATGAGTGGCTTGCCTGCTATTGGTGGTACCAAAACTAGCGGATTCATCAGATATTGTTTAATATGGTGAAATGATTCTGCACACTTGTCTTCCCATCTGAAAGGTATATTTTTATGAAGCAGATAATTGAATGGTAGACACTTATCTGCTAGTTGAGCTATGAATCACCCGATGTATTACAACACTCCCTGCAGAGATTTGAGTTGGATAATGTTCTTGGGAGGTGGCATTTCCATGATAGCCTTTGCTGGATCTACTTCAATTCCCTTTTCTCATGCAATATAGCCTAACAGTTTGCCTAATGTGACCCCAAAGACACTTCTTTGGGTTTAGTCTGACCTTGAATTGCTCCAATCTTTTAAATATTTTATCTAATATGCCTAGATGTTCTACTTGGGTGAATGATTTAGCCACCAAATCATTCACATAGTCTTCCATGAAAGTATGCCTCATATCATGGAAGATTGTCGTATGGCTCTTTGATAAGTTGCCCCATCATTTTTTAAGCCGAAAGGCATGATGTTCCAACAATACATTCCCCATGGATAGGTGAATGCAATTTTATCCTGATCCTCTTGAGCTAACTTGATTTGATTATAGCCAGAGAAACTGTCTATTAATGATAACATTGCATTGTCTACTGTTAGATCCACAATTACATCAATGCTTGGTAAAGGAAAGTCATCTTTTGGACATGCCTTGTTCAAGTCTCTAAAAATTGTATATATTTTGGTGCTTCTGCTAGGTTTTGAAACTAGTACAATGTTTGAGATCCATTCAACATAGTTTATAGGTCAAATGAATCTGACGTCTAATAAATTCTTTAGTTCTACTTTGACCAATAATGCCACATGCAGATTTATCTTTCTTAATTTCTACTTGATCAACTTAGCTCCTAGAGCAATGGATAAGTGATGGATGATCAGGTTCGGATCTATTCTGAGCATATTAGCATAAGACCAAGCAAAATTGATTATCTTTTCCTTGAAGAATTTGATAAAATCTAGTTGTTCCTCTTTTGTCATTGATTCTTCTAGGTGTATGGTTTTGACTATTGCTATAGTACCGATGTTTATTGATTGAGTTGGCTCAATCAATATTGGTGACCTTTATTGAAAATGTTTAGGAAGAGTATCAAGTCTCCCATCTTCAGGTGCCTCAAAAAAGTTTTCACCCGTAGATGCATCCTTTATTTTTACTTTTTTGTGATCTAATACTGCCATTGGCGGGTTTTCACTATTAGATCCTTTGCTTATTTCATTTTTGTGACTGAGAAACTTGGCACTCCCCTGATTGTAGATATCATTATTTTATTGACTGGTAGAGCATGTTTTTGGGTTGACTGAACATAGATACTAGACAATGGATTCATCATCTGGGAATATTGGTATATTATGGTGTTCAGGTTCTTCCCAGTCTATGAGATTAGGTTATACGAGTGGTAAGGAGTCATTTGGTGGGTTGAGATCAGTTGCAGTAAGTGTCATGATAGATTCATCGTTATAGTTGTTTGGGATACTGGTTAGGTCTATGATATTGTGAAGGTCTTCGATGGTATTATCTTCGATGTGCCTTGTTTGTATTGCCACTCCGTGTTGTCACTAGCCTCGTAGATATGTCATGGTCCAAATTCAAGTGGTCAAGATTTTGAGCCTTGTCCCTCTTGAGAAAGGGTTGTGTATGAGTGGATGGTATCTACCTCAATGTCTTCAGTAACATCTGAACAACTACCCCACTCATATTCATTAGAATCAGTTTCAAAATTACTCTCCCAAATTATCTCGCTACTTCTAACAGGTATGTTGTATGGTGAGAAAAGATCTCTGACAATTGATACCAATTTTATAGATTTTTTTGATTAAGAATCAAAGCCTGCTTGTACTCTTTGCATTTGTTCATACAGTGTTTCTCTTTGGTGAGTAGCAATTTCTTCAGGTGGTGGCTCTACCTTGGTTTGATGAGGTACTTGCACATGATGCATTTTCTTATAAGAGGCTTCTTCTCTTTGAATGGCCAGTTCTTCTTGTAATTTCTCATTTTCTTGATGTTCTTTCTCCTTCCTTGTCATTTTTGTTGCTTGGTGTAGTGATTCTTGCCATGAGTTTTCATTATATTTTTTCTTTTCTCTCCACTGAGGTTTTTGATGGTTATTTTCTTTCTGCATAGGTGGCATATGTTGTCCATACCCCAATCATGTTTTGTCTCTTGCAAATTGTGAAGGAGGTTGTAAGGGTTCTATTATGTCTTCTTGGTGCTTCCCAATAGGTCCTTTGCCATTGTATCCCATCTGTTGCATGATCTAAAACCTTCTTCCATATTGTTGTGTCGGTATTGCCACTTCTATGGGAACTTCTCTGACTTCTTCTTCATCCTTATATAGCCAACTAAGGATGTCTTTCTCTTCTGATTCATCAACCAATGTGCCCAGTTGGACAAATTTTCCATCAAACTTGGTAATGGGTTGTGTTGCTTGATGTGTTGATGCAGAAGGTTGTCCATAAGATTTTGGTGACAATAGCAATTTTGATAGACATAGGGGTTCAAAAGAGTATTTCCCCATGCCTTGGTCCTAGATTTTCATTTTTTCTTAAAGTCTATTGTTAGAGACTTGAATTCTTCTTGATAATGATTGGATGTTGAGGAAGCTTGGGGCTCCCTAATGTGTGGAACCAGGCTATCTTGAGCTGCCCCCATAGATTTGTAATGCTGAAAAAATGTTATTATCTGCAGATATGGATATTTGCAATCCATTGTATGGGAACTTGAAACATTGATGGTATGTGGAAGGCATTGCTTGCATTTCATGGATCCATGGATGACCCAATAGCATATTGTATGTCAAGTCTATGTCCAAGACATGGCACATGGTGTCCTTTTATACCAGACCTACCTGAATAGGCAGTATTACCACTCCTTTGAATGATCTCTCTTCATCATCATAGGCTTTGATGGTGATCTTCTTATTCAGATCAATAGACTTCTCAAAGAAGCCCAATGCACAGATAAGCTTTAAACTATAGATATTGAGACCAACTCCTCCATCTATTAATAGTCTTTTTACTTAGTGCTTATAGACTAAGACTTTGATATGGAGCAAGGTGTTATGCGGATGATTCAAGGAGACATCATCATGTTCGAAAAAGGATATTTTATGAGGCCCTATTATATGAGCCACCATGGCTCGGAATTCATCAATGTCTAGATCATTTAGAATGTTTGTTTTGATAAGTTCTTGTTCTAAGATATATTTCTATTTTGGCGAGTGTTTGAGCAACTCAAGTATGGATATATGAGCCTGTGTTCTCCATAGATGATCAACTAAATTATATTGAGTCTTGGGGAGAGTTGTGGATGTTGATGTGTTCCCTTTCAAGACGTATTTTTGTGCTTTGGTTGTCACATTTATCGACAAATGTTCCTATTTGTCCTTGATTTTTATGACATTTACTTGATTGTCACATGTCGATATGTGATTGATGGTGTTCTCGTATAGGTGATTTATACAATCTCCTCTGGTATCGTTTGATGTTGAAGCTCCTCCGTTGTTGTAATTTGGAAGAGGATTTTTAAAGGCTTCATGGTCACCATTCATTTTGTCACCATCAACTGTTAAATCGCCCCTATTGATCATGTCCTGAATGATGTTCTTAAGCCTCATGCAATCATTTTTGTTATGTCCTTTGTTTCGATAAAAATCATAAAAGTGCGAGTCATTCCACCAAGGTGGTTTGCTCTAGGGTTCAAAGTTGTTAGTGGCTGGCAATATGATGATCTTATCTGCCAAGATTTCTCAAAACACTAATTATAAGGTTTGTCCTAATGGTGTGTAGATGAGTTGATATGGGAAATTATTGGTGTTGCCTCTCTGGTTTGCATTATTCCCTTGGGTAATATTGTTGCCTTGGTTAATTTTTTTCCATGGTTAGCATTGTTGCCTTGGTGATTTTTTGTTGGTGTTTGATGTTGAAGTTCCTTGATTAGTATTTTGTAGATAAGTGTTAATGCCTTGATTAACACTTTTTTTATCTTTATGGATGGTGGGTTACTTGATAAAGCCAATACTGGCTGTTTAGACTTGATATTGTTGGCATGAAATACCCCATCATTAATAATGTTTTTGCTCCTTGTCCAAAATTTGGATTTATCTAAAGTGTTGTAATTGTTTTGATTGTTAAAGGGGTTAGTGCTTTATGAATTAACACCTTCTTTAAAGAACTTCAACATTCCTTTCTTGATGCAAGCTTCCTCCACTTGGATTCCATTTTCTATCAATTTGGAAAAGATGGTATGCTTTGGAGTTTGAGGTGATAAATCCTCTTACTATTTAGATTATCAATGAAGATTTCCATCTTTTCCTTCTCAAGAATGTCTCGAGGATATCTTGAAACCATGTGTCTCCATTGTTGAAGAAACACCATGAATGTTTCATTTCTCTTTTGTTCTATGTTACACACATCCAACATGGTGATTGCATGTTGAATATTATAAGAGTATTGCATTATGAATTTGTTTACCCATTCATCAAATGATCTGATGGGAGGTGTAAGTTTAGACAACCACTCCATTGTTTTCCCTCCCAAACTTATTGGGAATAATCTCATTAAGTAAGTGTCATCATGAGCAAACTCTAGGCTCATGGTACAAAACTCCTGAACGTGATCACGGGGATCACTTTTACCATCGCATTTGTCATACTTTGGTATATCTAAATTTTAGGGAAAAGGTACCATGTTCAATCTCCTATCAAAAGGATAAGGATAGATTTTGTCGAATGAGTATTTTACTGTAGTCTGTTGTTACATGTCCTGCATTTGCCTTTGCAATGTTTGGAGTTATTGTGCAAGAGAAACCATGGGCGTATTTGTCCTCTGAGGGAGAGATTCCTCCCATTTATTAAGATTATCCTGATTGTGGACATGGTCTTGCTCATGGGTGTTGCCTTGTTTGTGAGTGCAATCTAGGTTGCATATGTTTTCTAGATCATGTGTCTCTTCTTCTCTTCATTGTTCTTGATAGGCATAATTTATTGACCTTGTTCTTGAAATTGTCTCATCTATATTCCTTACTTTTTCTGTATCAAAATCTTTAGGAATGTTGATACCTTTGCTAGTTAGCACAAGTAGATATTTTTCCTTGTTTGCTTCGATAAGTCTTTCCATGTGTTTTTGGAAAGCTATGTTTTCTTGACATTCTTGGAAAAGTTCTTCGGTAATCTTTATTTCTCCCATATTTGCATACTCATCAAAAGGATTTGAAAATCTATGACCCATACTTGATTCTGGTTGTGATTCCTTTTGTTTGTTTCTCTGAGATCGAGTGACTGACAACGAGCATTAATATAGTTATATTATGATGAAATCTTCTTCTTCTATTGGAGTTATTGTTGCGGTTGGTGGTTCAGGTCAAGCTTCGTTGTAAGTGATAAGGAAATTTTGAAACAAAGAAAGGTTAATCCTTCCTCCATGATTTAGGCATTGGTTGAATGTCGCTTTTTGAATGTAAGCCCTACTTCTCAAAGGCTCCTTGTCAAAGTCATTTTTTTTTCCTTGGATATACGATCACATGTGACACAAGAATGCACAATGTGATGCAAAGAGTTGATGATTGATATAGAGAAATTTATTCCTTTTAGCAAGTGTCTTAGAACTAGGTTGTCTCTTCTTCAACTTAGTTTTGTATGTAAGACTCGTTCTTCTCAAAATATAAAGAGTTGTCACACACAAATGATCAAAGGTTGGCGTTGATTTTGATGTTGGATACTTCGTTCGAAAACTTAAGTTTACTTTATCAAGTAGAGGTTTAGTTTGATTGGCCTCCATGACAAAGTGTGTCAAATGATATGGATAAACTCTCACAATATAGAAACTTGATTTGACAACTTAAGGATCAAACTAGGTATTGTTTTGATAGGATCATTGTTTCTGATACTCCCTAATTTTGTTGGATGAAGTCTGATCTCAAGCTAGTTTAATGACATGAAAAACTACTTCTAAGAGTGCCTTGTTGGATTTGGAAATTTTATCATTGGTGATCGGTTCATAGTTTTGTTGTTGAGTTTGATAAAGGACCTGAAAGGGTATTTTAAGTTGTTAATAAAATTTTCCCATAGTGACTGGTTTCCTCTCTGTTTTTCCCTAATATTGATTATGTGCTAAAACAAAGACCCTATTTGCTAAAGATAGTTCTTGAAGTGCTACAGAATGTTCGCTATGCGCTATGTTGCCTTTCCTATGCACTACTTCAGACTATTTGATGATGAATTGGCTGGATAGGTTATGAGCTAATATGTCCTAGTTACGCACTAATGTTTAATATGAAAGAGCTATAAGATGTCTTGAATGTGCTAGGATGATGCTTGAATATGCTACAATGATGTTGATATGTGCTACAAGAAATTTCACCATGATACTGATTATTCACTATGTTGAGTGATGAAAGTGCTATGTTTTCATGCAAATGCGCTATTGGATGCTTGAGATGTGCTAGGTTGTTGCTCCTATGTGCTAACTATTCTGATTTCTTTGTTTCTACTGTGTTTGAAAAATAACACTTGTGATTTTGATGGATGATTTTCTCAAAAATAATGACTTGAAAACATGGTACATAGAAGAGATAACAATTTTGTTTATGCTAAACAAGTAGTGTATGTTCTTTTGAGGATGTGTTCAAATCCCCAATATTTTCACTGGTTTGGATAAAAATATGATAGATCAAGAAGACTCTTTATTCAAGGGTCATCAACAATATCATAGCCCAATAGACTCGATACTCCGTCAGCTCAAATAGCCTTGTCACTCCCTAGAGGGCGCTCATTTTTTTGCCTTTTGCCAGAAATTAACTCAAAGTGAATTTCTTCACAATTGAGTAGTTATCTTGGGAGATATATTGTGAGTGATCTTGGGGGTGGATTCTTCCCCACCCTTGCACTATGATATTATCAATGTTTGGTGACTGACTCAATTCAAAGTTTCTAATGCTAAGTTTCTTAATTCAGCTTTTGTTCGGTCTTCAGTGATAAACTCCCTTGGGAGGCTTTCCAACCTTTAGAAGAAAGGCTTTACATATCTTACAGATACTGGGGAAGACTAATCATTGAGCTAAACCATTGAAGGGGAATTTCATCAGCCTCCACATTTGATTATAGTGGGTTGAAACACTTGGCAATAAAGTCATTTCCCACTTAGGTCTTTTCTCTCTCATCGGACATTAATGGCGCCCTAAGGGAAACTCGGGAGGGTAGACCTTCTAAAAGTTTTAAGTGCTTGAAGTAAAATAAAGAATAAGAGTGGTTTGGATTTTTGGTCACCCAATTACGGGGAGAGCATATACCTTGCACTTTCGAGACAAGGAAAACAATATTCTTTTTATCCTTCAAGACAATGATTTTCTAAAGTCTACTTGGAGATGTTGCTCCAACAAGCATGTTGTTCTTTTTAGGTATTCATAGAAAAATGTGTGTTTAAAAACCTTGAAAAACAATCTTGGTTAACAAAGTAAATCATGAATTTGGTCAACAAAATGAAAATTGTGCAATCAATCCTCAATGAATCTCTTTTTGCCCTGTATAAAAATAATGAAAGTGAGATTCTTTTTAACCTTGCCAAATAAAGGTTTGTTTGTAGTTCTTTTTAACCTGTTTTGCAAAAATGAAAGTGAGGTTTTGTTTTAAGCACCAAAGGAGTGATGACGTTCTTTTTAACTTAACACCAAAAAAAAATGGGATCCCTTTTATCTTTACAAAAATAAAAGGTTGTTTGTAGTTATTTTTAACCTTTTTGCAAAAATGAAAGTGAGGTTTTGTTTTAAGCACCAAAGGAGTAATGAAGTTCTTTTTAACCAATAGGAAATGAACTCTTTTAAACTAACTTGGAAAAGCTAGAAATAAAAATAATCAAATGCCTTAATATAACTCCTCCTATCTGCAAACAATGATTAGTAACCTGCAACAAAATAAAATTTAGTGAAAAATTAAAACCCTAGGTGAGCTTATACAAGTTCAAACACCACTATACCCAAGCAAGAGAAGCTCAAGATGAAAATAACAGAACAAGGTCCTGGAGAGTACAATCTAAGCCAACTCTTTTGTGGTGGACAAATGCCCACTTCTTCTAGAACACATGGCTCAACAGGTACTTCAATCACCACTGGTCAAACCAGCATGTACTTTGACACCTTTTATCCTTGGAAAGAGTCAAGAAGAGGAAACCAAAGATGAGGACTTAGGAAAATGGATCTATAAAGATCCTATCACCACAAACATCGCACAAGCTAAGCTTCCCACAGATTAATATGGAAAGGGACTTCTCATTATGCAAAGGATGGGTTATGATGGTCAGAGTGCTTTGGGACATTACAAGAAAGGATGACATGAGCCTCTGCAGCCGAAATTAAAACCCCAAGTTAATATAGGATTAGGCTTCCAAAAGGAGATCCTTCCTAAGCTCCAATTCAAAGGGAAACCCAACAAACCTCTATATCAACCTAATACAAAGAGGCCACCTTTGATCATATCAGCAACACCACACACCATCTCAACTACCCCACTGAGGCTAAAAATCCCAGCAATATCATCTCCAGCACCCATTATTCAACCAATCAAACCAACAACCCTATCAGCAATAGCAATAACATCAAAAGCACCATTAGCAGCAACTATATCAGAATTCCTAGCAGTATCAACAACACTGGCAATTCTAGTAGAAGCAGTAGAGTCAACAACACTGATGCTCCTCATATCAGATTCACTAATCCCCAAAATCCTTCCTACAACACCGATCATTTCATCTACAATGGTACATCAACCGATCACACATACAGTGTTTAACTCAAAAGATATCCCAATATGGTATAGAAATCGGATATTGGAAAGCGACTTAGAGACCAACTCACATGAGTGGGAGTTTAATTCAGTACATCTGAATACTTCAGATGAGGAAGAAACATCACCCCTTCCACCTCATGAAGACATCCCTATTTATGGAGAAGTGCAGATTAAAAAATCTTGGGTTCCTGAACTGGAAACAGCTTCCATAGACCCTACGTCACAGCCTATGCCTGATTCTAACAGGGATAGTACCATCAATGACCTTGACCATAATGTCTTAACCCTCATTGACACATCTAACGAACTTAACCTAATCAATGAGGTAATGCCCATTATCCATCCTAAACTCATTAAATGGAACCAGCCTAATCCCTCATGCTTTGACCACTTCCAAAATGAAGAGGCGATCATTGACTTTTTGGAATTACAGGATAACATACCAAGTGGGGATCACAAAGATGGATTTTCCATAGAACTTAATAGCGTAACATACTTTGGAGTGGATGAAAAACCTTTCAGCTACAAAAATATAACAATAAAACATGGATCTTCTAGTGAAAACCACACTATGGCATTGTTTGATCCCATAAAAGTAAAAATAAAGAGTGTATCCAATGGTGAAAACCTCTCTGAGGTGCTTGAGGATGAAAGGTTTGACATCCTCCCCTCTAGTACACAGCAAGAATGATCAATGATTCTCATTGAGGAAACAAAAGAATACAATGTTGGGACTCTTGAAACTCCTCACCACATACATCTTGCATCTATTTTGACTTCAGAGGAATAGCCCAAGTTTGTTGAATTCTTCCAAAAATGCCAGATCAACTTTGCATGGTCATATGCAGACATGCTTGGTCTTGATCCGGATTTAGTCATGCATCACCTCATCATAGCAGAAGGAGCCAAGTCTGTTAAACATAAAATTTGCAAGATGTATCCCAAGATCGCAGTATTAGTCAAAGCAGAACTTAAGAAACTCCTAGATGTTGGTTTCATTCAACCAATTGATTATGCAGATTGGATATCCAATGTTGTTCCCATCGGCAAACCAAATGGGGGCATCTGTATCTGTACTAACTTTAGAGATCTGAACAAAGCATGTCCTAAAGATGACTTCCCCCTACCAAACATCGACATAATAGTGGACCTAATAGCAGGACATTCCATGCTTTCTCTCATGGATGACTTTTTAGGATACAATTAGATAAAGATCGCACCAGAGCATCAACATAAGATGACCTACACATGTCCATGGGGAACATACTGCTAGAATGTAATGCCTTTCGGTCTAAAGAATGCAAGAGTGACCTATCAATGAGCAATGACCACTATCTTCCATGATATGATGCATACCATAATGGAAGATTATGTTGATGACTTATTGGCAAAATCACTAACAAGATAAGGTCATCTGGAAATATTGGAGAAAATCTTTGATAGACTGGAACAATATGATGTTTGATTCAACCCAAAGAAATGTGTCTTTGGAGTAATCTCAGGGAAGATTCTAGGGTACATTGTCTCAAGCAAAGGCATTGAGGTTGATCCTGCAAAGGTCAAAGCAATCATGGACATGCCACCTCCCAAGAATATTAGTCAGCTAAGGACATTACAAGGATGACTACAATCCATCGAAGATTCATTGCACAACTGGTTGATAAGTGTCACCCATTTACACACCTGCTACACAAAAACATTCGCTTTCAATGGGATACTAGATGCCAGCAAGCATTCCAGATGCTTCAAGACTATCTCATGAATACACCATTGTTGATCACACTAGATTCAAGAAAACCTCAATTACTCTATATTTCAGCAACTAATACAACATTGGGAGTGCTACTGGCTCAATGCAATGCAAAAGGGAAAGAGTGCATTGTTTACTACATCTCTCACACATTGGTTGGCTATGAACTCAATTATACACCTATTGAGCAAGCTTGGCTAGCAGTAATCTTGGCACCCACTACATTGAGGCACTATCTGTTGACACATAAAGTACAGCCAATTGCAAAGATGGATCCACTCAAGTACTTACTTAGCAAAGCAACATTGACAGGCCACTTGGCCAAATGGGTGATGATTCTAAGTGAATTTGACATCGAGTATGTGGATCGTAAAGCTATCAAAGCACAAGTTATTGCAGATCAGTTGGCCGATGCACCACTCATAGGCGATCATCCCCTCATTTCCAATTTTCCAGATGAAGAGATATTCATGATCACAACAACACAACCATGGAAACTATACTTTGATGGTTCATACACTAGGCATGGCTCAGGGGTAGGCATTCTATTTATCACACCTCAAGGTGACAGTATCCTGAAGTCTTATAGGCTTACATTTCCATGCACAAACAACATAGCTGAATATGAGGCCTTGATCATAGGACACAGGCTCCCCATACAATGGAAGTTACAAGAACTACAAGTATATGGTGACTCCCAACTGGTCATTTGACAAGCAACAGATGAATATCAGACCAAGGATGACAAACTCATGTCGTACAAACAAATGGTGAACAAATTAAAGGCATCATTCACTACTACCACCTTTGAATAGATACCCAGAGATTAAAATCGAGCTGCTGAGGCTATGACTACCATCGCATCTCTCCTAGATCTTCCACAGAATTCAACACACTACAAGTTCTTGGTTGAACAACTTTGGATTCTTGCTTATGATATCCCTGAATTTGAGATGGTATGTTGCCTTATTGGTTCTGAATCCCCATGGTATGGTGAGTTCTACACCTACCTCCGTGATCACACACTTCCTCCTAACCAATTAAATAACCAATGTAAAACCTTCATTTGCCAAACCACTCGATATACCATTATTGCTGAAACCCTATACTGACGCAGTCTTGATGGTACTCTCATTTGATGTTTGGAACAGGATGAGATAACAAAGGCCTTGGAAGATGTACATGAAGGAATTTGTGGAACTCATGCAAGTGTTCTATCACTAGCCAAAAAACTCCTACGCACTAGATACTATTGGCCATCCATGGAAAAAGACTTCTACTACTTTGTCAGAAAATGCAAGAAATGCCAAGTTCATGGAGACCTGATACATGCACCTACATAGGAACTGCAACCAATCACAACACCATGGCCCTTTTTCCAATGGGGACTTGACCTTGTTGGTAAAATCCATCCATCTTCATCCAATGGCCACAAAATCATTATTACCGCCACTAAATACTTCACAAAGTGGATTGAAGCTGTTCCACTTACCCAAGTCACCGGCAAGCAGATTGCCCCATTCATTCTTAATTACATCATCTGCCGGTATGGTGTGCCCATGTCCACCATCATAGATAACGATTTTTCTTTCAAAAATCAAGATGTCCGTTAGCTCTGTGAGAATTTTTATATCCAACACCACTTTTCCACTCCTTATTACCCACAAGGAAATGGTCAGGCCAAAGCATCAAATAAGAACATATTGAGAATCCTCAAGAAGATAGTCAATGATGCCGACCATGACTGGCACATTCAATTGAATCTAGCACTATGGGCATATCGAACTAGCATTCGAACCCCTACAGGCGCAACTCCTTACTCACTGGTCTATGGTGCAGAAGCTATCTTACCTATTGAGGTCAAGATACCATCACTACGGGTTTCCTTGCACAATCTCATCGATGATGAAGCATACAGAGTATCACGTCTTCAGGACTTAGAGCTAATTGATGAGAAGCAACAAGATGCATACAATCACCTCAAAGCCTATCAGCAGTGCATGAGCAGAAGCTATAATCATCGAGTTAGACCATGCACATTTGAGGTAGGTGATCTTGTTCTTTAAGAGAATCCTCATAACTGACCAAATAGAGAGCATAAGGGAAAGTTTGAATCAAACTGGCTAGGTCCATATGTTATCACCGCTGTATTTGGGTCCGGGGCATATCAATTGTCTACTTTAGAAGGAGAACCACTAGTAGATCCGATCAACAACATGCACCTCAAACTATTTTATACATAAGCTGTCTAGAGGATCAAGCTCCCATACATACCAGAAAAACACCAAAAATAGTCAAATAAATGTGCTAAAGAAAATACAAAAAAATCAAAATAGTAAAGAAAAAACATGCATCCAAACGGTGAACAACCACTCTGGTGGCACCTTGGGTAAGTGCGATGGTGAAAACTTGGCAAACAGGTGCCATTTGTAATAGCTATGGCTCCATTGTCTTTCAGACTTGTTGCGATCACATTCATTATATCCACATATCCATCTGTCCAAACCATGGCTTGTTATTGATCTGCAATCAAGGATAATACTTCATGCATCTCACATCCCACTTTTTCATAGTCATGTCTAAACTAGGGGCAATGCCCTTAACTTGTTAATGGAAGTGGATTCTATATTACTTGTGATTCGTTGGGTTCTTCATTCAAAACTATCTCACAAAATACCAAAAACATTCAACATTGTCTCACAAAATACCAAAAACATTCAAAATCACAAAAATCCAAAAACATAAAAAAACATCAAACAAAAACATGGCAACACCTTGTACACACTCATCCGAGCTGATACCAAACAAACATTGTGAAATACTCAAAATTATGATCAATTATCAAATCGACCAAACAACCAACATCAACACAAAAACTATCTTAACAAGGATGCATCCTTCCTTACCAAAACAAAGACAAGATGACATTTTCTTTGACAAGAAAATTCTGTTTAAGCTATCAAAATACTTGATTTATTTGTAGGTTATTCATTCATTTATATATATCAAGTTCCTATGCTACTTCGGGATATCCGCAAGTGATTAAGAGTAGTCGAGATGGTTCCTACGACATTGTTTGTATGTCTTCTTCAAATTATTCTGATGAAGTTCTGGGGCATGTACTAATGGTGTCTACGTGGGAAGTTCACTAAGTTACGTGATCTTATGCAAAAGTACAGTCATAGATCACTACGGCTTGCTTACTACAGCATATATCTCGACCATATGTGCATGAACCATTATCAAGGATCCATATTCTTTATTCTTTATATATGTTGTTTGCTTTCAGGTACAATTCTCCATCTTTGGTTCCTACTACCTCATCTATGCTCGATAATAATTTATCTCTTACTACGGTATGAACATGTCTCAGGATATGATCGACAAAAGATCAAGGAGGACATTCCAAGTCATGCATGAAAGGAGATAATCCTTGTCTATTCTGCAAGCAATACTCAAATCAACTTGATCCATTATATCAAGTTGCTTGTATTAACTTGCAATATCAAAATATAGGAAATAAGTGCTTAGGTCATAATGGTTTAATTATACCATCTATGTTTGCACTCACTTCCTACAATTCAAAAGCTCAATGATGAAAAATAAAGCACTATGGATAATCATTCCATCTCATCCATATATATTGCATTCTATTGCATTCCATCCATCCATACATTCATAATAGATGCATATCATGCATACATAGTAATGACAATGGATACTCTATTTTCCTCTTCTTCCATAAGAATGCATCATAGGTCCTCCATTTCTTCTATCTAACATCGAACCCCCCTCACCCTCCCCATGTTGGTAATTAGCATCACATACCCTACATCATCTCCCATCAAACCAATCAAGCCAATTACCCTATCTGCATAGGCACATCGACTCACACACACCTGGACTATCAACAAATACTCTGATCAAGTATCTTTGGGTCTCAACAGGTAATCGATTATGGCAAACCTAGACTACAACAGTCATTTATCATAATGACTTAGTCTCAACGAGGCTGCAATGATTCATCACAACCAACCATTTCTCCATATTCACTCTATTTTCTTCCATTCTTTCACCATTATTGCTAATTTCTTCTATTCTACCTTCCGTCCACTTCTCGTTCTTTTTCGAGAGATCACCCGATTTTTCAAAAAAAATCGGCCCATCTCTCGAGGGGCATACCCCCCACTAAATTAACATTTATGGGGCATATTTCTTCACACCTATTTTTCTTTCTTTGAAACGACGCGATAAAACTGCACCATCTCAAAGAGTGGCAAATGTAGTCACATAAATCTGTCCACTTAATTAAATGAATATTTAGTATTTATTTGATTATTTAACCATCAATCAATAATTTAATATTTAATTAATTCATCTTAACCCTCTTCTCCTATTAGATAAATAAATTATTCAAATTATTTGATTTAATTACTTAACCAAATTCAGACAATTAATTAAATAAATAAATCATATTTGTTTAATTAAATCTTCTCACATTTAAATAAATTAATATTTATTTAAATCCCCAAAAATCCTATCTCTCACATTTAAATAAATTAACATTTATTTAAATCACCTTTATCCTCCACCCACTTGCATTTTCCTACAAATGCAAGTTGCACAACTATTTTAAATAAATAAATCCTATTTATCCTCAACCACTTGAAACCTTTAATGGTTTCCCTTAAAATATTCAAACTTAATGGCTTCCTTCTAGAGTCTTCTCAAGCCTTTAATGATTTCCCTTAAAGTCTCCAAACTTAATGGCTTCCTTCTAGAGTCTTCTTAAGCCTTTAATGGTTTCCCTTAAAGTCTTCAAACTTAAAGGCTTCCCTTAAAGTTTTCTTAAGACTTTAACGGTTTCCCTTAAAGTCTTCAAACTTAAAGGCTTCCCTTAAAGTTTTCTTAAGACTTTAACGGTTTCCCTTAAAGTCTTCAAACTTAAAGGCTTCCCTTAAAGTTTTCTTAAGACTTTAACGGTTTCCCTTAAAGTCTTCAAACTTAATGGCTTCCTTCTAGAGTCTTCTTAAGCCTTTAAAGGTTACCATTAAAGTCTTCAAGCATTTAATGCTTTATCTTCCTTTTTCTCATTTAAATAAATTAATATTTACTTGAAATGCAAATTACACCATGTAATTGAAATAAATGATTTTATTTTAATAGAAAACCCCAAAATTCCCCCCCCTTGCATTCTCCTACAAAATCCACTTGCATGCCTAAATCTCTTCTAGATTCTTCTAACTCCTTCTAATTAGCCTAATCCATCCCCTAAATATTGTCACATTCCTAAGCAACTTGGAGTCACTTCTCAAAGCCCTCAAAGTATTTGAAAGGCATTTAAGGATTTATGTCTTCAAATTGTTAACCTCTAAAGTCTTCCAAACCATTAAAGGCTCTTACTTAACCATTTATGGTTAACTCACCTTTTACCTTTGGTTAGAGACTTTCCTCTAACTTAACCATCCTTTTGACTCATGGGTCTCTTCAAAGTATTTATTTCTTTGACTAAGGTAACCATTTCACCCTTGCACATTCATTTATCCCTTGGATAAAAGGAATATCCATTAACCTAACCCTAACCCAACCCCCTAGGGTAACCATCATATCCCCTCAAGCATTTAATTTGCATTATCTCTCCTCTCAAACCTCCTCATGGTGACACTTGTCAACATAGGATTGGGTTGAAAGTCTCACATGGATTGAATATCTTTCAATCCTAACCCTTGTTAAGATTGCTCAATCTTAACCCTTCATTTCCCCATTTCTTCTATAAATAGAACCCTTCTCCTCAAGCAAAGGAGGAAGCATTAGAGTATTGGGGTTATACTAGTATTAGCATAGAGTTTTTTCATAGCATCGCTATCTACACTTGCATAGCATTTGTTTATCATCTTCAACCATCTTGAATCTCCATATGGCATCCATGGCTAGTGCTAAAAGCTGAGAGCTACACTCATGTGGAACTTGGAGAGGAGAGGAACAAGGGAGGAGCAACTATGAGCATCTTGATTAGCATTTGGAGGACTATAGCTTATCTATTCTATGTTTGTATGCTTTCTATTTGATGTTTAATATCTCTCTTGATATGCCTATTTAGGATAATATTTTGTTGCTAACAGTAACGTTTGTTTCTTGTGCTCTTGTGTGTGTTACCATCAAACAAATTTTCTAATCCTTTTTGCAGAGCATCAGATTCTTTCACCATGTAATGCTGTAAATTATACCCCATGCAATTTTAGATTATAATAAACTTCCCTTTACTCATAATTAAAATAATATATGCATTTTAAAATTTAATCTAATATAAGAATGCATGCTTTTCCACCTTTCATGATTAATTCCTTAACCTGTTGGGTCTAGATTGCACTTGGACATGTGTGCATCATAGATAAATGCATGCATTGTCCTAGCATTCCATGAATATATGGGATAAATTTGGTCAATGAGTTGTTACGCTTGCTAACTTTGGTAGTGTAATGCCTCTATATGCAGACATTGGCATCAGGAGTCACTAGTTGTCGATAAAAATATTTCTAGGCTTTCTTAAATCTTGGAAACAATCTTTCACCATAAATATAGCTTCTTGAACACTTTCTCAATACAAAAACACTCCATTTTTTCATCTTTTAAGTCAGAACTGCTTCTACCACCTTTCTATTTCATCATTACCATGACATCTTGTCAAGATCCTTTGTCTTAAGTGTTCATTTCTCTTTCTAGAAGGTTTCCTTGCATATAGGAAGTAACTATGAGGTTTTTTATTGCATTCATCATCTTTACATTATCAACATATTTTTGATGCTTAGTTTATGTCTTTATCTTCTATGATGTTATCTAAGGCTATCCATGGAGATGGTAACACACCCAAATGGGGGTTTGACTAAGGTAAACCTCTTAACACAATTGCCCCAACAATTTGCTTTGGTTTTATGTCTATAGGTTCAAGCGGAGAAGATTATAACCCTTGTTGGAACTTCTGATGCATCTTTCTTTATGATACTCTTCTCTCTTTCCTATCATTTAATTTATTCATTTTAGTCATTCATATTTGTTGCACACTACATTTTAATAGAATTTAGATTTCAAATTGTCATATAGATTATCTTATATTTTTTTTGTGGTAGCCTTTGGAGTCTATTTATACACAACACTAGTATGTCAAGTTGTCGTCCTTGACTTGTACATTCAACTTAGATAGAGGGCTCATTAAGCTACCCTAAATATGTTTATATTCTATGTTTCCACTTTCTAATGTCTAAATAGTCTAGTTAATTTTAATGGTTGATTAAATTCATGTTTTCTCAAATAGTGAATAGGCTCAAAGATTGTAGTTACTTGAAGTCTTGGTTGAAGTGGAGAGTTGAGAATAAAACCCTCAAGGGGTTTTATTACCCTCTATAGATATTCATTTTTCACACTCTACAATTTGGTGAACTTGACATGAACTTTTCTTTTGTATAAAATATTTAAAATCTAAACTTTTATTAAAAAATGTTTTCTTCTCTTCTAATCTTTTTTGAAGATGATTGTGTTGTGATTCTCTTCTATGAACTTTATGATCTAGTTTACTTTTGGACATGTTGTTAGAAGGAGCTTGAGATAGAGGATACCTCCAAATTATGATATTCCTACTAGATCTGGTTCCATGTTCTTTACTGATGTTGATCCTTTTAGCTCTCAAAATTTTACTCTAAGCTTTGGGACTTCCTCTACCTCAAATTCTAGGCCTAACTCATAATATAGTAGGCCTCTTGGGTCTCCTCCTGTTGACCATGAATATTATCTTAGTGTTCCTATGGAAGAGATTCAATTCCTATAAGAGAGCTTGAGGGATTTCAAATCCTTCCTTAATCATGAAAATATAATACTGCAATCTAGTCGTCTTGTCGAAAATATAAGAGATTTTCTAATCTTAGATTGCAAGGGTCTTGAGTTACTTCTATATATGATGGAATTGGAAAATCAAATATATTAAAACCAAATAAGATTAAAACATATTAAACTTAGTCCTACAATGAAATCCAACATATACCAATGAAGAACCTACAACCATGCACACAAAATAGAAAGATTATACCTTCACATGCTCATAGGGTTTTATCTCCATTATTTCCTATCTTCATTGATCTTGGTTGATATCTATTATGGTTACTCTCATATTTTGTGTGCACAAGAGCTCAATATAAAATGTATTGTGGTTGTAATTCGATAGAATGTAGGTTCTTATACTTGAATTATTTTATATGGAGGGATAGAGAAAGAGGTCTCTTTAATAGAAATCTCCCTAGAAATGGAGTGCTAAGATTAAGTGGTGGAAAGATAAATGGTTGGATTAGCTTATAGGGTAGGTATAGAAAATAGAAAATTACTAGAGAGGTAGTTAAAGATAAATTAAGAGATGAATGACAAGTGTCATGGAGGAAAAAATGTAATGAAATAATTAAACAAATAAAGATTTATTTAATTAATAGAAAAGGTGGGGTCAATTAAATAAATTAAAAAAATATTTAGTTTAGGGAAAGGATAATTTAAATAAATAAACATATTTATTTAAATGGGGAAGGGCTAGAAAAGGCCTAGTGAATTAATTAAATAGATACAAATCTATTTAATTAATAGAAGGATTAGGTTGAAATAATTAAATAAATAAAATATTAATCTTATTAGGCCAGGACAATTTTAGGTCTCTACAACTTCAAGCCTTGACATACATTATGGAGATGCATGTGCCATCTTATTCAACTATTTTGCCTCCTCCTCAAGGTACGTATTCAAACATAAGTGATCACAAGTTGAATGCCTCCATGCTTGAGGTGTCAGTTCATATGATTGATATAGATCCTACTATTAATCCTTTATCTTTTTCTAGTAAGATAAATAATGCATCTATTAATCTACCAATTTTTAATGTCAACATTTCTCAAAATCCCTTGGCATACCATATTCCTTCACCTCTTATTTCCTCCTTTTCTACTTCCATAGTTCATTCTTATGTAATTAGTGTAGCTATAGGTAATATTTCTTCAACTCAAGTATCTACTAGTATGGGAAATTGACCTCCACCTCCCTACTAGGTAATGTTGTTTTAAATACCAAATTATAGAATATGGATCAAATGAAATCATAGCTTGCAAATCTAACCAATGCTTCTACTCCATCTTCATTTACTCCCTATTACCATTACAACCCTCTTCTCATGCATATCCTAAATGCACACCTACCCAAAGGGATCAAGATTTATAAGTTCAACAATTTCAATAGTAACATTGATGTACAATTTCATGTAAATTCTTTCACTCCACTCTAGAAAGTAGTGACTTCCATCATTAGGATCATTTTCTAGAAAAAATATTCTCACAGTCTCCTAAAGTGACTGCATTAGAATAGTATTGTTCTTTGTCTAGTTTAAATCTATCTTTTCTTTTGATAAACTTATGAATGAGTTCCTACAAAGGTTCCAAAAAAATAATAGCCCCATGATCACCATTACTAACATTGTCCAGTGCAAGAAACAACCAGATGAGAAACTCACTACCTTTTTTTTGATACCAATCTACCTCTTTTAAGATAATGTATGCCCTCCCTAAGAATGATCTTTACAAGATGTTAATTTGTAGTTTATAGCTAGCATTGAAGAAGAGAGTTTCTTTGGTAAATAATCCTACCTTTTTGAATGTGTATTGCACTTTGAGACAATCTGCATATTGATAATTTTTAAGTTATGTCTTCTTCTAGAGGGTTTAGAAAGAATAAAGAAATGGTTAATGTGATAACTATCCCTCAGGAAAGTAAGAAGAATAGACTTGGGACACATTGTAATCATTTTTTAACAAAATAATCAAATTCTTACTTGAGTGTATTACAAAAATTGGCTAAGGATAATCTGGTCACCATCCCAAAGACTAGACCAATCTATAACAATAAGCCATATGTCAGTTGGCATGAATCATCCAATTTTTATCAATATAATCATGTACCAAGGCATGACACTAAATGTTGTGTGTTTCTATGACGTATCATTCAAGACCACATAGACAATGGGATTATTTGGGTCAGTGATAGGGAAAAAAATAACAAATCTATGGCTAAGGCTAATATTGAATTTAGATATATATACATTGATTTCCTCCTCACTCTTCCAATTTTATCACTACATCTTCTTCTCCTCTACTAAGTGATTCTAAATATTTGAATTTGGAGATGGATGAATGAATTGTATGTGTTGTGTGAAGCGTTTGTAAAGAAGTAACTACAACACCATAACATTAAATAATAATGTTATTAATAATTTAATCTTTAAGTGGATTAGACATGAAGAGCTAAGATCAATTTTTCAAACTACCAACAGTTAATTCATGAAACAAAAGTCTGACAAGTAGTTACAAGCTTTTTGTTATGTGTGTAATAGATTTAGATAACTACTTTACAACAATGGAATTTCTAATTTAAATTTTAAAAACCTTTTTTTTTTTAGTTTCACTGGAGTGTTCAAATAAAAGGACAAAGTTTGCCTTTCTGCAAAATGTATGAAGGTCTAAATAGAATGTTAATACTTTAATACTGCAGAATGTATTTCGTATATTATTTACTGTAGCATATATAAGTTGTTATGATAAGGATTTTCTATCATCTTGAATGAAAAACCTTGTTGGAAAACAGTTGGATAGACTAGAGAATTGAATGATAGAGTTGTGTTTCTTGTTACTAATGGAGATATAAGAAGATTATCTATGTCTTGATTTGTTGCAAATAAAAAATTTAATCAGTGATTTGTATTGAAACAAAGTAATCCTTTGTAAATGTTCTTGAATTCTTCTAATTTTGAAGTAAATAGAGTTGGTTCTCATATTACTAGTGAAGTATATACATTGTAACTAGTGCAGTTGTCAGTGAGGCATTACTAACAAAAAGCATGCATATGTTAAATGTACAAAGGATTACTTACAAAGGATTACTTTATCAGTGAATATATATGTGTTGATGCTATTGATTTGAGTTTTAAATACATATCTATTATAATGTGTTCTAGTTTCATGGTGTCATCATGATAAAAAGCATGCATATGTTAAATGAATTGATTTTTATTGACTGCTGATTCACCACCCCCTGGAGTATTCTAGTAAGTGGCATACGAGCGGTTAGGTTCCTTATAAAGGTCTAACATCCTTAGGTTGATCTTGGTAGTGAATACTTGTAATCATGGCATAAGAAGGTTCTTTAGTTGAAAAGCACCTCTATTTGATGACACTGACTATGCCTTTTGGAAGGTTAGAATGCAAACATATTTGGTTTCTCCAAGAGTTGATGTATCAAGTTTAGTTGTAAATGGTTATACTGTTCTTTCTACTATACCCACTAATTTTTCTAGAAAAAAGGAATATGAAATAGATGACAAGACAAAGCATGCTATACTTTGTGGCTTGTCTAAAGAAGTTTTTGTTAAGATTATGCATTGTAAGTCATCACAACAAGTTTGGAATAAATTGAATAATATTTATAATGGTAATGATAGAATGAAGCAAGCTAAAATACAAACTCTTAGACCCAAGTTTGAAGGGCTCACAAATGGAAAGAAAGTTCTAGAGCTTGTTGTTGAGGAAGTTGAGAGAAACGACACAGATGAAGAAGTGGAAAAGAAAAATTTTGTAATTAGGAAGAGGCTTGCAAGGACAAAAACAAAAATAAAATAAAAAGATAATGAGAGTGAAGAGGACACTATACCTCTTAGTTAAAGTAAGAGAACTTTTGTCTCTCCATCAGAGACCCCAGCCAAGAAGAGGAAGGAAGTAAGAAGAGAGACCCCAGCCAAGAAGAGGAAGGAAGTAAAGATGAAAGAACCAGTGAAGTAAAAGGGAAAGAAGAAGAAGATAGGATCCCCTCCAAGTAATGTTGATTATCAATAGCTTGATATTGACAATTTGGTAAATGATATTTGTGTACATCATTCTTTGGTTGTGGTTGTAGGGTTATGCAATGATGCCCCTCTAGGTGATAGGGAGAAAATGTTTTAATGCTATTATCAAATATTTGATCACTTCTGATAAGACTCTTAGTGAAGTCTTTTAATAAAAAATTTAGAACAAAAGAAAGGGTAAAAAGAAAGGGTAAACTTCATAATGCAAGAAAATCGATGTAGAAATTGAGGCTACAGAAGAGTCGAAGAGGACTTTGTCTTCTCCTCTAGAGAAGACAAACCAAGGAATTGGTATTAAATAAAATAGGGGAGTCGACCCATAAAATAAAAAAGAGGAGCAAATAAGTGACTATGTAGGTCTAGGAGTTAGACCGAATGAGTAGGGGGGTATAGATATGAATGTAGAGAATGTTTCAAAAGTGCTTACAAAGAAGATATAAAAGACAAGTAGAAGAAAAAAGAGAAGGGGAAGAAAAAAGAGAAGGAGAAGAAAAAAGAGAAGAAGGAGAAAGAGAAGAGTCTAGAAAAGGAGAAGGAGAAGGAGAAGGGAATGAAGGAAGAAAGAAGAAGTATATTTGGTAGAGAATATCTTGG
>NC_081406.1:29658670-29703670 GCF_030272615.1 Cryptomeria japonica | reverse complement strand
GTTTTCTAAACCTGAGCATAAAGATATCTTGGTAGTGTACCTTCTACAGCTGTGTTGCACGATTTTGTCGGTTACCTCTTAGCTTGAAAATCAACCTCTAGCCTCAATGAAAAACTAGCTTTGATCTCACCTTGACATTTGTAACACCTCTCACTATCATTTGTAAATGGCTACCTTAGCTCCAATTCCCATGGCTACCTTGGCTCAAATGATTCAAGATATCAAGAAGGAAATATATGACATGAAAATCCAACAAAATAAATCAATGACTCCATTTGAAAAACAAATGCATGATATCAAGAGTGAGAAACTTCGAGGAATGCTAAAATGATTATATAATTTGACAATAAAAAACCAATAAATAATTGACAATCAAAAGCCAAATCTCAAACAAGCTCACAAGACACCTTCACCAAGACATATAGACATTTCCTCCAAATATCCTCTAGATAGACAATTTTCACCTTTAGGGCAATCTATTGAGTCAACTTTGAAAGAGATTCTTGACCATAATCTTATCATATTGCCTAAAAAGATCACACGAGGATGTGAATTTTTTAGTAAGTATTGTGCCTATCATAGACAAAATGAACATAAGACTTTGAATTAAATGGAATTAAAACATAAGATTTAAGATCTCATTGATAGTGGTGTCATTAAAATTGAAGATCCTAATGACTCACCTAAAGAAAAATAAGGAACTTCTTCTAAGCATGATAAAAATCATGAACCTATGTCTAACAAGGCTCCATATGTGGCCTCCATCCCTTCCATGATTCCTTCATCTCATAAAACTTCTCAGCAACAATCCATACAATGTCCTTCAAATAATGAAACTTCTCATGTTTACCTTCAAGGGATATCTCCTATGGAAATCCAAGTTAATTCCAACATTGATAAAAGTTCCTCTAAAGATTTTAAAATCCCATATCCTATGCCATCATGCATTCCAATTCCAAACGTACCCACTCTAGAGAATCCCACTCAAAATGTTTCCCCATCATGTCAAAATATGGAGACCTTCCAAGAATCCGCCATGCATATCAAAAACACTACCCCTTCCTAAGAAGTGACTCCATGTCAAGAGGATAATCTGAAAAATGAAGAAACAAGTCCTATCATAAATCAAGATCAAGACACAAAAACTCTCCAATCCTATCCAATGGTTGAAAAAGATCCTATCTCTCTAGAATCCCATGATGATCCCTTTATACCTTTCCATTTATTTTAAGATGACCCCCTTCCATCTCAAGAGAAAAGCATCCTTCAAATCCCACTCCCAATCCACTTCCTAAGCAATATTATGATGCCTCTTCCACCTTTTCAAATGGTCATATTCAAAATGAAATGTCAAAAACCTTTCCTACTCTATCTAATAGTGCTCTTCCATATCAGGATCAAAGTATCCCATTATACCCTTGACATAATTCTCCATGTTTTCCTCAAGAGTCATTCATGCCCATAAAACCCTCTCACGATCCTATCATTCCTTGCAAGCCACCTCCACCTCAAAATAGACTTTCCTCTAGAATCAATGGTAAGAAGAAACTCTTTGTTAAAAATATCTTTCAAAGAATTCATTATTAAAGAAAAGGGGTAGACATTCATGAATAGGGTATATTAGAACCCCCTGCTATAAAAGAAAATCTTGATTATAATGGGTACATTGCTCACTCTCAAGATGTTGGTATCCCTCATAAATCCTAGATTTCTCTAGTTAAATCCAAATACACACCTTCCCCTTCACCTCTTCCATCCATTCTAGGTCCCTATATCCCTCCATCCCTTATGCGGGATCAAAAAAGGCACACATCTTCAAGTACCTTCCATCCATCTAAAAAACCTCTATATCATTACTATCTATCCACACATCTCCCTCCAAGCAATTTGGATGACAAACATAAAAGTCATAAATCAAGCAATCCACATGTATTCAAGGATCAACATGTCCCATCTAATCAACATGTCAAAACAAAGAAAAATATGATCCAAAAAGAAAAAGAAAAATACAAAACACCACAAAGGCCCACAAAGAGAAAGAAAGAAAAATAAAAAATTATATGGGTTCCTAAGGCATGTGTAGAAGCAATGTGTTCCAAGGAACTACAAAAGCATGAAAAAATCAAAAACCATGTGGATCCCTAAGCGGCTACTTGAAGCACAAAATTCTAAAGAAAAATCAAAATTGGCATCCAAAATTGTTGTTCCTCCTCCAAGCCTTCCGATTCTATTCCTCCATCACCTCCTTCATCCATTTTGGGTTCTTATGCCCCAAAATCTTTAACCTTTCTTCCATCCAAATCTCAAAATATGAGATTCACTTATCTTCTATATGTCCACCATCCCTCAAAGTGTGTGCCAATGTTGATCTTTCCAATATTTCCATATAGCCATACACAATTTTTCCAACATCCCATCCATTATCAAACACCTTTTTTTCACCCTTCCATCCCTCTTATCCAATCCTTTCCTTAGTTTCATTTCATTATCCTGGCAACATCTTCGAGCATACCTTCATAGCCATGGTTTATTATAACTCATATTTTAAGGTTACCATCCAGAGAAGTGAGACATTGGGGTCCATATTCCATCCCCTATCATGCCTCCATTATCTTCCAAAAAAGAAAAAAAATTATGAAAAAAGTGAAAAAAAAAAAAGTAAAGAGAAATAAATTTGTCCTTGTGTGAAAACCACTTCTTGTGGCACCTTGGACAAGTACCATGATTAAAACCTCGCAAATAGGCATCATGTGTAATTTATGAACTTCTTGCAGACGACACTGGGGGGCAAGTGTTCTCTTTCATATCCTATTTCCCTTCATTATCCTATCATACCCCTGTTATACCCCTTCCTTGTTCTATCGTCCCTTATGTACTTATCCATTTTTTACCTTTGATATTGACAAGGTTAAGGATATTTGCAAGCTTCATGTGTCCTATCTATTACACTTAATCCAGACCCTTTAGCTCCTATCCATTGCTCGCTTACATCCTTCATTACCACCTTTGATCTTGTTTAGCCGATTTGTCCCCTATCCAGATCTATTCATTGATCTTGATCTACACTATGGACAAAATGCAAAAAAATGCTTTCCAGAAACCTATTGACATGACCACTTCTTTGGACCATATGGCTTTGTTATGCTATATCCTTGCTTTGCTGCACTATATCCTTGCTTTACATTGCTAAAATCCTTCCTTTACATTTCTATATTTGGTCCCTATGCATGGATTAACGTTGTAAGATAGTCCTTGAAAGCATCCACCTTCATTCTCTTATCCATTCATGTACTCAAAATCCCTTTTGCCTTGCTAGAAATTAGGGGCAAACATCAAAACCTCTAAAAATCATAAAAAGTCTTGAAATAATCCCTAAAATAATTTTTTTTTAAATCTTGAAAATAAAAGCATGAAAGCATGGACTGCGTATAAAATAAAACCAACAAGAGACAAAATCTCAAAGTCTACAATCAAACTGATCACATGTCTAATCAACATGTCTTACTAATCGGTTTGTTTACGGGGTACTCACTCTTTGAAACCAAACACTCTTATCAATCATCAAACAATCAAAAGAATGACCCAACTCAGTGTGACTTCTGGATTTTATCCTAGTTAGTCTTATCTTTATCAACATATGGCAGAATGTGTTTCATCTTTAAAAATCACTAAAATGTTTTTGCTTTCCTACTTTTCCACTTTGTTTTTGTTTGTGCATAATCTCTAGTCACTTTCGTGACCCCCCTTGGTTCTCCTTAGAACCCTGATGACTTGCAATCGATCAAGATTATAGTCCTAGGGTACTTCAATCTTAAAGCCCTTAGTAGCTCAACCAATCCATCCTTGTGTCAGTCAAATCTGGAACATTCACTCTGAGTCAGTCTTCTATCTCCTACCTTATATAGAGTTTTGATCACTGGCATGCTATCAAACATGCAAAACAAGAACAATTGAAAACAACAACTTAAACTGCTTGAGCTATGCTGACATTTTTCATTGTATGTTGTCTTTTATATTGGCTTTTGCTCATTATTCCCTCCAAGTAACTCAAGGAAGTCTATCTTGACTAAGAGGTACAAGGATTGGGGGCATAATAACTTTCTTTGTTTTCTTCTTGTGGATGTGATTCTGATAATCTAAAAACATCCAATAAATTGGGTGTCTGTGATAAGAGCCTTCACATTAAGGTGAAATGGCCTCACATACCTCGACTCCATTTATATGCACACTTTAGTGAGGTCATAACTGTTGTGTTTGTGTGCAAGAAGCATTCAAGTCATCTTGGACTCCTTTTGCCTTGGTGCTTATGTTTGACTGCTATATCAAAGAGGACAAGAAATTCAGGTCATCTAATCTCTTTGTTCCTTGATGCTTATGTCTATTTCCTACATTTAATGCAAAATGACGATAAGAAATTGAATCAATATCTTGTGACTAGGTCCTAGTTGCATCTTCTACATTCATGTTGAGTTTTGTGCATTGCATGGTGAATCTGGCATAGTAACGATGATTTTGGTCTTCTTCACTTGGAGCTTGAATTTAAATCAACTTTCTCTTCACAGCTAAGTGGTCAAAACCCTAATTTTAAACTTGCTCTAATGGGCATCAAAACTGTACCCTTGGTTAATTTTACCATCCCGATTCCATTTTCGGGATTGAAATCAAAATCCAAGATCATCTTCCTTGTCAATTTCGCACAACTGTGAGAACTTAGCGCTTTCCTCAAATGCTCATTCTTTTCTTCAATTTGCGCTCAATTTCTCATCAATCAATGCTAAATCTTCAAATGGCCCTCTAAATCATTCTTTGCGCTCAAATCATTAATCACTTAATATTTTTATTAAATTGTTTAAAATCACTATGCAACCTGCCGATCTTTCGATTTCACTCTCGAGGGGGCATACTCATGACATCATCATCATTAGTGATCACACCCTCAAAGTAAAAAATTTCTTTCAAAATATTCATTACAAGTGGAGTAACTAATCTTTACAGAACATCAAACAAGACCTTATCATTAGGGGCATCTCATCTTCATCGCTTCATATCAAGTTGATATTTCTTGATCATTTGAATCAAATCAATCTCTAGGGGCATATCAATTTCATCGCATCAAATCAAGCTGATATTGTATTCATGTGAATCAATCTCTTAATGTTAATCAGTTTCATCACTTTTCATCAAGTTTATTATTCATTTAAACTCAATCAAGGGTTTAAACAGTATCTTTGATTGCATGCTCAACCTAAGGAGGTGTTCAGTTTAATCACATCAAATCAAGCTAGACAGTTTATCTTCTCTCATTGTGTCTTGATCCATCAAGTTCAAGATCAGTTTTATCTTTGCTCACTATGTCTAGTTCAATCAAGTTCTAGATAAGTAAGATCTACTTCTTGATCCATCAAGTTCAAGTTTGATATCTTTTCTCTTCATCGGTCCTAGTTCAATCAAGTTTGGGATCAATATCACTTTCAATCAGTCTGTTCAGTTTCATCGCTTCAAAACAAACTAAATACCTCCCTCTTCATCTAGTTCATGATCAATCAAGTTCAAAACTGGTATCTCCTAGACATCAATTGTTCTTTTAATCAATGTGTTGCTTGCACATCAATTCAAAGAGGGGCAAATGTAATACCCAAAAAATGGTCATCCAAAACCATGGGCCCCTAATCTTGACTAATGTGCTTAAATTCAATAAAATTCATCAAGGTCCTACATCAAATAATCAATTTAAATCAATCATGAGAGCCTAATAATTAATTCCTAAGGTATAAAAATGCAACATGGCAATTACAATTAATTAAATTCTCATTTAATTAATTGATCAAATTCAAAATTCAAAATAGAAAATCCTTTTAAAATCAAATATCTCATTGATTTAATTAAATATCTTTTGCATATTTAATAAATAAACAAAAATTGCCATAAATCTTCCAAAAAAAGGAAACAAATCAAGAAAGGGGAATTAATTTGAAAAATAAATAAGAAATTATGAGCACAAAAATTTAAAAAAGGAAACAAATCGATTGAACTCAAGAAAAATGGAAATAATCTGAGTTGCTAATTTAAACTCAATCTTATCTCTTCAAAGTGGAATTAAATTTTCCAATCAAATCATGTCACCTGGATTGTTCTTCCTTCGAATCGATCCTGACCATTCATTAAAGATCAATCCTGACCTTTTGTCTCCCTCTTGACTTTCCTATAAATTCAGGCTCTCATTCTTCAATCAACATCCAAGAATTTTACATCATTATTATGCTAATATTATGTTGCAGTTTATCGAGGAAATTTTGAAGAAGATTTGCATAGTTAATTCATCAATCAACTTAGTTTTCATTTAGCTTTCATTTGATCTTAGAATCATTTAAACTTCTAGTTCATTATATTAGATTTATTTCTCTTATCTAGATTCAATTTCTTGCATATAATCTAGCTTATCTTCATTTAGAGCTTTGATCATTTAGCTTGATAATCTCATTTTGCTTAATCAATTAATCTCGCATTCAATCTTGCATTTAATTATTAATCTTGCATTCTCCTAGTTGCATGCATTTAAAAATCCTCTATTTGAGTGTATTCTAGTCACTAGATAGCTTAGAAATCTGAGAGCAATCCACACTCACAATTTCTAGGAGGCAATAACCTGACTTGCAATAGATTTGATTTTGTTGTTTTTGATTAACCCATACAAATAATGGTTTATTGAAGTGTTTGTGTCATTGCAAGTTCCCCAAATTTCACAGACACAGTGTATAGTCATCAAATTTATATATATGTGTGTGTGTGTGTGTATGTATGTATGTATAGATATGTGTGTATATATATATGTGTGTGTGTACATATATATGTATATATATGTATATATGTATATATGTATATATATGTATATATGTATATATATATATTTATATATATATGTATTTATGTGTATATATGTATGTATGTATATATGTATGTATGTATATATGTACATATGTATGCATGTGTGTGTGTGTGTATGTGTGTGTGTCTGTTTGTCTCTATATGTATGTATGTGTTGTCATATGCACACTCCAATGAGACATTGTAGGTGATTGAAGGTTTTATCATTGATGGCAACCTTGCAATCCTATGGTACTAACAAGGCATTATACCGATAAGGCATTACATTGGCAAGTTAGTGCATTGGCACCGGCACTAGCACCAGCACTGGCACCAGCACAAAGAAAGCAAGTATATCGGCATAGAGGCCGACAATATTTTTTTATATTATATTTTGTTTATTATTGTAAAAACTTTGTAAGCCGACTTGGCATATTGTAAAATGACTCTTATATATAAAAGAGATCATTGTAGACATTCAAGAAGTAAGGAAGTAAAAAAAAGTTATGTATGTGAAATATTAAGGCAGACCTATTATGCAAAATATATGTTAAAAGGTTTATGTAAGAAGTAGAGCAACAACCAATACTGGATCAGGCATTATAGATGCTATTGTAAAGTAGTACAAGATATTGGATTTGTATAATCCACATTGTAAGTCAGTGAGACTACCCATTGAGCAGTGAGCTCTAGGTAGTTGGCCTTCCTGCATGTGCAGGCCCCTATTGTAAGTAATATTCTCTTATTGGCTAGTGAGTGAATATTGTGGGTCACAAATCCCACCGAGGTTTTTCCCACACTGGGTTTCCTTGTTAAATCCTTGTGTTATGGTGTGTTTTTCAAGTGGATGTTCTTAATTTTGTTTATTACATTATTTCTTGCATACCGGTACACTTTTATAATATGTTTTGCATGTTTTAAGTTAAGAAATACTTGTTACCGGTTAGATACTGATTCACCTCCCCTGTACGTATCTATGGGATTCCTAGCAATTGGTATCAGAGCTTGGTCATCTATTTTCAAAAGCCTAACAACTTGAGGAAGATCTTGACACCAGTAAAGATGGAAATTTTGATGAAGCAACTTGAAGGAGCTCTCTCAGACTATGATGCAAAAAAATAGAAAAATATTAAACTAGAAGATGACTTAAGGGTAGCTCAGGATATCATTCAAGCACTTCAAGAGAATCTTACTATTTCAAGAAATAAGAGAAGAGAACTTTGTGAAAAGTTACAAAATGAGAATGATGAAAAGGAATCAATTAATGATCAGGTAAGCAAGTTGAAACAAGAGAACATGACAACAAAGAATGAGATGCAGGATATGACTATGAGATTTTGTAAAGAAATTGAGGATAGGAAGAAGAATGAAGAAGAATTGACTAGCAGACTAAGTGATGCAGCAAATGAGAACACAAGACTTAGCTATGAAAATGACATGTTGAAGACAGATCTGATGCACACTCAGAATGACTCCAATGAACTAATGAGACGGAAAGAGGTCCTAGAAAGAGAACTAGAAACTGTAAATCAACATAAAGAAAAATTCAAGAAAAGCTTAGAGGAACTTGGTACCTTACTAAAGAATGAAAAACCTAAAGGTGACACTTTTGGAATTGGCTTTCAAGTTGGTGAAAGCTCTAGTACTGCAAATACTCAGGATCACAGCAAACTAGTCAGACAACCTAATTCTTATAAATTCAATGGAAAATGCTTTAACTATAATAAGTATGGTCATAGAGAAAATAAATGTAGATCTAGAAATTATCAGAATATCAACACACCCACTAGTTAATGTTCAAAATGCAACAAAGTTGGTCACAACTCTAAAAATTGCAGAATGAATTTGAGATGTTATGTTTGTGGAAGATTTGGACATTTATCTAATCAATGCAGAACACAAACTAACATAGGTTATGGGAAAGCTATTCAGAAGAATAATGTAACTTGTTATGCATGTAACAAGATTGGGCATATTGCAAAATTCTATAGAAGTAAAGGATCACCGGTAGAAAACAAAATTTCTAGCTTGAAAGGTAAAGAAAACGTTGAAGAGGTTAAGAAAGAATTCTCAAAACAATGGATTAGAAAAGATGATCTAAATATTGGGAATACTCCTCCACTGGTAGAACCAGTCAATGCTTCATTGGTAGGACAAAGTGATGCTTCACCAGCAGGACAGAGCAGTGCTCCACTGGTAGGAAGTTCTTCATCTAATTGAAGAAAGTTTCCTTGAGGGTTTGGAAATCTAATGACACGTGCTATTATTCCCTCTGTTAGGGATAAGAAGTTGGAAATTACTTGTTACCGGCAGACAATGTTAAGTGAATACTTAACCGGCATGCATTTAATGTGGTAGATGGAAAAAAGACACTATAAATTTGAGGTTTTGGCTCCATTTCATTTCACCAAGATTTCAAACCGACGAAGAGTGTGAAGATTCTAAGCTAAGGCATTTTGAGCAAGAGGCAAGAACACTTCAAGCAATCATCCATCCTAAAGGCAAGAAAAGGTACTTTATCACGGCATCCACCTCTGCAATTGAATACATAGAAAACCCTACTATTGTCAAAGTTATAAAAATACCTAGGCCCATATTTTAATTAGTTCCTAAGGTAGCAAAGAAAGATGATACCATAGGTGCTTTTTATCAAATTCCTAAGGGAGTTGTTTATGCTGAAGACCCCATAATTTACATTGACTATAACATTGAGGAACTAGGAGATGAAGAGATTAAAACCATGTTTAAAACTGTCATATGTGATGAATCCAGAAATGTAAAAGATGAACATAAGATCATTGAAACCCTAGGATTTACAGAGATCCTTAGCATTCCTGAATTCCCCAAGGATGTGATTAAGATAGTCTTAAGCAGGGTACATGGTGAATTTTTTTGGCTAGATGCAATTCACAAAATCACCAAGGAAGCTGTGAAAGCTATCACAAGGTTACCGACCATCGATAAAAGGCCAGACAAAACTAAGAAGGTATCCAATGACCTAGTTACTCAGTTAACTAGTGCCACATATGATAAAAGGTCCTTAAGATTAAATGATGTAACGGACATTAATGTGAGATTTATCAGCATGATATTAGGGTATAAAGCTAATCATGCAAATAGACTTAATTTAGTTTCAAGTTTATGCATTAAGAGTGCTTATGATATGGTCACAGATAATGCAAAGATTGATGTATGTGAGTGGTTAAAGGATGAATTAATTGACAACTTGGGCAAGATTAAGAAGGACAAGAAAGGAACTTTCAGGTTTGGAAATCTGCTAGTATGTCTGATGCTACATATAACCAAATAGGTTCCTGGTATAGGCTACAAAGAACTTGGATATGATATACTGACAGGTAAACAGTTAACAGAACTATTCAAATATATGGGAGAAGATAAGGAAAACAATATCCATGATTTCTTTCAAGCACTAAAGGTCAAAATGAAGAAAAGAATCCGACTATCACAAAGATTGTTGACAAATATAATGATGAAATATGCTTTGTAATCAAGAAGGATAAGATCTGGATGGAAGCAGACATCCCTAGAACAATTTGGGTAATAGAGATGGGCTATGAAACAGATGATCATATAATTGAAACATATGCTAAAGTACTTCAGGTAGCCCCTAAAGAACCTAAGGAAGAAGTATTTGGTAGTGTAGAAACTATTGAAAGCCAAATACAATCTAAGAAAAGAGTGAAAAAGGTTGAGGCAGTTGTAAGAAAAGGTTCCAGACAGGTAAACGCTATTAAAGAAGATGTGCTAAAGCAAACCGGTATAATAGAGGATGAGTTAGCAGCTCCACAACCTGAAACTCACCTATCACCGGTAGGTACTTCTTTGGAGAGCGACATGCCTGCAACTTTCAAAAGAGTTGTAAGGAAAAGAGATCCCTCACTGGAAACCACACCCTCACCTAGGAGGACAAGACAAAAACAACAAGCAGTGAGATCTCCAATAAGAAAGGCTACACCAAAGAAGAAGAAATTGACACCCAAGAAGAAGAAGAGGACAAACAAGGACTTGGCCCCTTTTGACATACTGTTGAATGGAATTACAGAGGAAGGAACATTGAAGAATATAGAGAAACTATATGAAACTCTAACAGCTGATGAAAAAGAACAAGTAGAAAATAGTGTTATATTACATATGGATATGTATAAGAAATTTTTGATGGAAGTAGTAAATGAAGTTCTAGATGAACTGTTTAAGAGACTGGAAGCAAGGAGACAAGAAGTAATAGAACTAGACAAGAAAATAAAAATTGAAAAGCTACTTGTTGTATATCCAGTGAAATCACCCAAAGAAATTGATGACTTAATTGCTCAAGCCAACCGGTCAGTATTTTTCTATTCTTGTTTCTGTTGTTGTTCTTATTCAGGAGCCTTTTGCTTTGTTTGTTGAATTATCTCAATCTGAGTCTGAGTTTCTACCTATTGCTCTTTGTCATATGTCAGTTTCTCCTGTGTGTTATTAGTTTGCTCAGCTACCGGTGGCTCACTAGCCATTTCAATCTTATCAACTGTATCTTTGTCTACCATAATTTTGATCTTTTGAGTAACAACATCCACTATATATAAGACTTCAGGATTAGGATTGACATCCTCTACATCCATACTTTCAACTGTCGGTTGATCTTTTGTAGTTTTTACTGGTGATGTAGAAGGAGGCGGTGGGGATAAGTTATCTTTAACTTTTATACTCGAAGGTCCACAAACCTTTCCTTTACCCTTGTCTCTTTCCTTTTGATATACCTTTATTGGTTTGGGGTTCCGGTATTCCTCCTATTTTTCTTTTTCTACTAGGAAAATGTCCCATGCATTTTCTATTTCCTCAGTCACCTCATTAACTCTTCCAACCATTAAAACAATGTGTCGGTGTGCAGTAGAAAATACTGACCGGTTGGCTTCAGCAATTAAGTCATCAATTTCTTTGGGTGAATTCACAGGATATACAACAAGTAGCTTTTCTATCTTGATTTTCTTGTCAAGTTCTATTACTACTTGTCTCCTTGCTTCCAATCTTTTGAATAGTTCATCTGGTACTTCATCTACTACTTCCATCAAAAGTTTCTTATACATATCCATCTGTAATATAACACTATTTTCTACTTGTTCTTTTTCATCAGCTGTTAGAGTGTCATATAGTTTCTCTATATTCTTCAATTTCCCTTCCCCTGTAATTTCATTCAATAGTATGTCAAGAGGGGCCAATTCATTATTTGTCCTCTTCTTCTTCTTGGGTGTTAGTTTCTTCTTCTTTGGTGTAGCCTTTCTTACTAGAGATCTCACTGCTTGTTGTTTTTGTCTTGTCCTCCTAGGTGAGGGTGTGCTTGCCAGTGAGGGATCTCTTTTCCTTAAAACTCTTTTGAAATTTGCAGGCATGTCATTCTTTGAAGATGTGCCTACCGGTAATAAGTGAGTTTCAGGTTGTGGAGCTACTAACTCATCCTTTGTTTTACCAGTTTGTTGCATTACTTTATCCTTGATTTCCTTTGCTTGCCTAGAACCCTTTCTTTGCTTTCAATAGTTTCTTCATTTTGGCCTTAAGTGCTTGAAAGAAATCATGGATATTGTTTTCCTTATCTTCTCCCATATTATTGAATAGTTATGTTAGCTATTTACCTATAGGTATATCATATCTAGGTTCTTTGTAACCTATACCGGGAACCTGTTTGGTTATATGTAGCATCAGACATACTAGCAGATTTCCAAATTTAAAAGTTCCTTTCTTGTCCTTCTTAATCTTGCCTAAGTTGTCAATTAATTTGTCCTTCAACAACTCACATACATCAATCTTTGCATTATCTGTGACCATGTCGTAAGCACTCTTAATGCATAGACTTGCATGAGTAGCTTTATATCCTAATATCATGCTAATAAATCTTACATTAGTATCTTTTACATCATTGACTCTTAAGGACCTTCTATCGGATGTGGCACTAGTTAGATTCATAACTAGGTCATTGGAGACCTTTTTAGTCTTGTTTGGCCTTTTACCGGTGGTCGGTAACCCTGTGACAGCTTTCATAGCTTCCTTGGTGATTTTGTGAATTGCATCTAACTAGAAAAATTCACCATGTACGCTACTTAAGACTATCCTAATCACATCCTTCGGGAATTCAGGAATGCTAAGGATCTCTGTCAATCCTAGGGTTTCAATGATCTTATGTTCATCTTTTACATTACCAGATTCATCACATATGACAAATTTAAACATGGTTTCAATCTCTTCATCTCCTAGTTCCTCGATGTTGCAATGAATGTAAATTCTGGGATCTTCAACATAAACAAGTCCCTTAGAAATTTGAGAAAAAGCACCTAAAGTATCATCTTTCTTTGCTACTTTGGGAACTAATTGAAATATGGGCCTAGGTCTTTTAATAACTTTGACAACAGTAGGGTTTGCTATATATTCAAGTGCAGAGGTGGATGCCATCATAAAACACCTTTTACTGCCTTTAGGATGAATGATTGCTTGAAGTGTTCTTGCCCCTTGCTTGAAAATGCCTTAGCTCGGAATCGTCACGCTCTTCATAGGTTTGAAATCTCAGTGAAATGAAATGGAGCCAAAACCTCAAATTTATAGTGTCTTTTTGCCATCTACCACATTAAATGTATGTCGGTTAAGTATTCACTTTTTCTATCGGTAATAAGTAATTTCCAACTTCTCATCTCTAACCGAAGGAATAATAGCACATGTGTCATTAGATTTCCAAACCCTCAAGGAAACTTTCTTCAATTCGATGAAGAACTTCCTGCCGGTGGAGCACTACTCTGTCCTGCCGGTGAAGCATCACTTTGTCCTCTCAATGAACATTGACTGGTTCTACCGGTGGAGGAGTATTCCCAATATTTAGATCAGCTTTTCTAATCCATTGTTTTGAGAATTCTTGCTTAACCTCTTCAACTTTTTCTTTACACTTCAAGCTAGAACTTTTGTTGCCTGTCGGTGATCCTTTACTTCTACAAAATTTTGCAATATGCCCAATCTTGTTACATGCATAAAAAGTTGCATTATTCTTTTCAATAGCTTTACCATAACCTATGCCAGTTTGTGTTCTGCATTGATTAGATAAATGTCCAAATCTTCCACAAACATAACATCTCACATTCATTCTACAATTTTCAGAGTTGTGACCAACTTTGTTGCATTTAGAACATTGACCGGTGGGTGTGTTGATATTTTGATAATTTCTACATCTACATTCATTTGCTCTATGACCATACTTATTACAGTTAAAGCATTTTCCATTGAATTTATAAGCATTAGGTTGTCTTGCCGGTTTACTATGATCCTGAGTATTTGCAGTACCGAAGCTTTCACCAACTTCAAAGCCAATTCTAGAAGTGTCACCTTTAGGTTTTTGATTCTTCAGCAAGGTGCTAAGTTCCTCTGAGCTTTTCTTGAATTTTTCTTTATGTTGATTTGCAGTTTCTAGTTCTCTTTCTAAGACTTCTTTCTGTCTCATTAGTTCATTTGAGTCATTCTGATTGTGCATTAGATCTGTCTTCAGTAATTCATTTTCATAGCTAAGTCTTGTGTTCTCATTTGCTGCATCACTTAGTCTTCTAGTCAATTCTTCTTCATTCTTCTTCCTATCTTCAATCTCTTTACGAAATCTCATAGTCATATCCTACATCTCATTCTTTCTATTTATGTTCTCCATTTTCAGCTTGCTTAACATATCATTAAGTGATTCCTTTTCATCATCCTCATTTTGCATTTTTTCACAAATTTCTCTTCTCTTATTTCTTGCAAGAGTAAGATTCTCTTGAAGTGCCTGAATGATATCCTGAGCTGCCTTTAGATCATCTTCTAGTTTGATATTTTTTAATTTTTCTGTATCATAGTCTGAGAGAGCTCCTTCAAGTTGCTTCATCAGATTTTCCATCTTTACCGATGTTAAGATCTTCCTCAAGTTGTTAGGCTTCTAAAAATAAAGGATCGGGCTCTGATACCAATTGTTAGGATTCCCACAGATACGTAGAGGGGGGGTGAATCAGTATCTAACTGATGAGTAGAATTTCTTATCTTAAAACATGCAGAACATATTATAACAGTGTACCAGTATGCAAGAAATAATGCAATAAATAGATTTAAAAACATCCACATGAAAAGAACACCATGACACAAGGATTTAATGAGGAAACCCAATGTGGGAAAAACCTTGATAGGATTTATGACCCACAATATCCACTTACTGGCCAATAAGAGAATATTACTTACAAGAGGGGCCTGCAGATGCAGGAAGGCCAATTGCCTAGAGCTCACTGCTCAATGGGAAGTCTCACTAACTTACAATATGGATTTAAACAAATCCAATATCTTGTACTTATTTACAATAGAATCTATAATGCCTGATTCAGTACCGGTTGCTTCTCTGCTTCTTACATAAACCCTTTAACCTATATTTCACATAATAGGTCTACCTTAATAATTTTCTCTTTCGCTTACATCATTTTCTTTTCTTTTTAAAATGTCTACAATGATCTCTCTTATATATAAGATTCATTTTACAACATGCCAAGTTGGCTTACAAAGTTTTTAAAATAATAAGTAAAATATAATATAACAAAATCTTGTCGGCCTCTATGCTGGTATACTTCCTTTCTCTGTGCCGGTGCTGGTGTCCTGAGTGCTGGTGTAGAGTCTGATCATTGGTGTCGATGAAATATCTTTCTGGTGTAATGTGTTGTCGGTGCCATAGGATTGTAAGGTTGCCATCAATGACAAAACCTTCAATCACCTACAATGTCTCATTGGAGTGTGCATATGCCAACATCGACGTTCTGTGTATTTGATATGAAACTCATTGAGAATCATGAGCCACTTAGCCAATCGTCCTGTAAGAGTTGCCTTGCTAAGTAAATACTTGAGAGGATCAATTTTTGCTACCATCTTGATTGTATGGGCTAGCATATAGTGGTAGAACTTTTGAGAGGTGAACACCACTACTAGGTAAGGCTTCTTAATGAATGTATAATTTAGCTCATATCCGTTTAAAGTCCTGGTAATGTAATAAATAGCGTGTTCTTTGCCTTCTGAATCTTCTTGCGCTAGTAGTGCCCCCAATGATACTTTTGTTGTTGAAATATAGAGAATGAGTGGCTTGCCTGCTATTGGTGGTACCAAAACTAGTGGATTCATCAAATATTGTTTAATATGGTGAAATGATTCTGCACACTTGTCTTCCCATCTGAAACGTATATTTTTATGAAGCAGATAATTGAATGGTAGACACTTATTTGCTAGTTGAGCTATGAATCGCCTGATGTATTACAACCCTCCCTATAGAGATCTGAGTTGGATAATGTTATTGGGAGGTGGCATTTCCATGATAGCCTGTACCTTTGCTGGATCTACTTCAATTCCCTTTTCTCACACAATATAGCCTAATAGTTTGCCTAATGTGACCCCAAAGACACTTCTTGGGGTTCAGTCTGACGTTGAATTGCTCCAATCTTTTAAATATTTTATCTAATATGCCTAGATGTTCTACCTAGGTGAATGATTTAGCCACCAAATCATCCACATAGTCTTCCATGAAAGTATGCATCATATCATGGAAGATTGTCATATGGCTCTTTGATAAGTTGCCCCATCATTTTTTAAGCCGAAAGGCATGATGTTCCAACAATACGTTTCCCATGGACAGGTGAACACAATTTTATCTTGATCCTCTTGAGCTAACTTGATTTGATTATAGCCAGAGAAACTATCTATTAATGATAACATTGCATTGTGTGCTATTAGATCCACAATTACGTCAATTCTTGGTAAAGGAAAATCATCTTTTGGACATTCCTTGTTCACGTCTCTAAAATCTGTATATATTCTGGTGCTTCTGTTAGGTTTTGAAACTGGTACAATGTTTGAGATCCATTCAGCATAGTTTATAGGTTGGATGAATCCAATGTCTAATAAATTCTTTAGTTCTGCTTTGACCAATAATGCCACATGTGCATTCATCTTTCTTGATTTTTGCTTGACCAATTTAGCTCCTAGAGAAATGGATAAGTGATGGATGATCAAGTTTGGATCTATTCTGAGCATATTAGCATAAGACCAAGCAAAATTGATTTTCTTTTCCTTGAAGAATTTGATAAAATCTAGTTGTTCCTCTTCTGTCATTGATTCTTCTAGGTGTATAGTTTTGACTGTTGCTTTAGTACCGATGTTTATTGATTGAGTTGGCTCAATCAATACAGATACTGGGGGAAGACTAATCACTTAGCTAAACCATTGAAGGGGACTTTCGTCAGCCTCCACATTTGATTATAGTGGGTTGGAACACTTGGCAATAAAGTCGTTTACCACTTAGGTCGTTGCTCTCTCACCGGACATTAATGGCGCCCTAAGGGAAACTCAGGAGGGTAGACCTTCTAAAAGTTTTAAGTGCTTGAAGTAAAATAAAGAATAAGAGTGGTTTGGATTTTTGGTCACCCAATTGTGGGGAGAGCATATACCTTGCACTTTTGAGACAAGGAAAACAATATTCTTTTTATCCTTCAAGACAATGATTTTCTAAAGTCTACTTGGAGATGTTGCTCCAACAAGCATGTTGTTCTTTTTAGGTCTTCATAGAAAAATGTGTTTTTAAAAACCTTGAAAAACAATCCTGGTTAACAAAGTAAATAATGAATTTGGTCAACAAAATGAAAATTGTGCAATCAATCCTCAATGAATCTCTTTTTGCCTTGTATAAAAATAATGAAAGTGAGATTCTTTTTAACCTTTCCAAATAAAGGTTTGTTTGTAGTTCTTTTTAACCCATTTTGCAAAATGAAAGTGAGGTTTTATTTTAAGCACCAAAGGAGTGATGACGTTCTTTTTAACTTAACACCAAAAGAAAATGGGATCCCTTTTATCTTTACAAAAATAAAACTTTGATTGTAGTTCTTTTTAACCTTTTTGCAAAAATGAAAGTGAGGTTTTGTAATAAGCACCAAAGGAGTAATGAAGTTCTTTTTAACCAACAGGAAATGAACTTTTTAAAACTAACTTGGAAAAGCTAGAAATAAAAATAATCAAATGCCTTAATATAACTCCTCCTATCTACAAACAATGATTAGTAACCTACAACAAAATAAAATTTAGTGAAAAATTAAGACCCTAGGTGAGCTTATACAAGCCTAACTTTCACTTCTGTTACAAACTATTCCTTCTTTTTGCCAGAGTCACGCACTAGACTTGTACAAAGATACGCTATAGAAAGGTACAAATGTGCTAAAGAATAACTCCTATGAGCTACACTGATTACCGAATGCCCTACACTGATACGCCAATGTGTAAGAAAGAAATTGAAAGTGTTATGCGCTAAAAGTAAGCTCCAAAGTGCTACCAAAACTTTCCTATGTGCTAAACAGTGCAGTGAACGTGCTATTATTTGCCATAGATGCGCTAAAGAAAGTTTCCAATTTTGTAAAATTGTATTCCAGTGTGCTTGTAATCTTTGTCCTGCACCAAAAATGATGTGATTTATGGGGATGAGCCCCATGATGGGTGTCAGAAATGTATGTGGGGAAATTGGGTGATGAAAATGAAAAAGTTGAATTCAAAAGACCCACACACCAATGAGACCCTTGGCACAAGTATAGGATCTATTTGACATAGTTCAACTTCCCAATGGGTTTTCCATTATTCTCTATCTCACAGGATCCCTAAAGTCAATATTTTTCTCTCAGATCACTGAGCAAAGTGACTTAGGAATGACAACTCCAAGAACAAGTGATGTTTGATTTATATGAATGAGTGCATTCTAATATGTATGATATTGAAACTATGATGAATAATCTAGCATAAAGATGATGATAATATTAAAAAATAATCTTAGCAATGATATACTTAGTCTAACATGAATGGTATATTAAAATGCTTCTAAATGCTATTATGATGATTTCACAAAGAGAGGCTAAAAATGCTTAGTAATAGATGATAATGTAGATCCATGAAAGATTATTGATTGTGAAAATGAAGAAATAGAGCTCTATTTATAGGGAAAATAGGGCAATGGATGGTCAAGATTGAATAATCTTAATAAGGGCCAGGATTGAAAGTTAATCAATCTATGTTCACAATTCTCACCAATGAAAAGGTGACAATTGTCAACAAGAGGTTACTTGAGAAGACATGGAGGTTACCTGAGGAGGTAAGGTTATGGTTAGTTTAGGGTTATCCAATGGATCAAGCTTTCACCCGAGGGGTAAACTCTTGTGAAAGGGTTAAAGGGATAACCAAGGTTAAAGCCATGAATTTTTTATGAGACCCTTGGAGTAGATGAGGGTAAGTTTGAGGAAAGTATCTAACCATGCAAGAAGGTTGAGTTAACCATTAGTGGTTAGGAAGACTTTGAGGGTTAACTTGTTGAAGACATAAAACCTTTAATGGTTATTGAAGAATTTGGAGGCTTTGAGAAGTGACTTCTCTTTGCTTAGGAATGTGACAATAATTAGGGGATTAATTAGACTAAATTGGAAGTAATTAGAAGAATCTAGAAGAGGTTTAGGAGGCAAGTGGGGCGACTTAATAAATAAATTAGATTTATTTATTTGTAAGGATCAATTCAATTAAATGTAAATTTAATTAAAAAGGGAGAAATGGGAAATAATTAAATAGAGTGAATTATTTAATTAAAGGCTAGAAAAGGTTTAGGTGAACTTAATTAAATAGAATTTGATTAATAGGAGAAATGGGGTAAAAATAAATATTAAATATTTATTTAGGAAAGTGGTCAGATTTATACATCTACAGATATTAATATCAACTAGGTCCCCACTAATTGCGGATCGAAACTTAGAGTTTACCTAAGTCCTAACTTGTGTGACCTAATATAAACTAAAACTAATTATTATTTGAAGGTAATTGGAGAAATCAAAAACCACTTTGGAAAATATCAACCTTAAGCCTATTTAATATATTCATTTAGAAGAATAAAAGAATTCTATAACTGAAATAAATATTCATTGTTACTTTGTGTAGTATCATATTTTTTTACCCTAGAAATCTTACATAGTATCTTGCGCTTGCTTCAATGTGGATTCCCCTATTTCATTATTGAGACCATTTATGATCTATTCTACCCTAGATGTTTATCGAGGATCCTATACTGAAATATTTATCAAATACAAAATCTAAGGTTAGATCCTTAGTTAAGGGACTCAATGCTTGGCTCTCCCTTTTGGAGGTCCTTTTTTTGGTGGACTTAGCACCCTATTCCTACCAAAATGAGTTGAAATTTAATCTATTATGAGTGTCAGCCTGATTAGAATTATGAATTTGGATTACAACACCTGGTGTATAACCTACAGTATTGTAGACGTTTAACAACAAAATTTAGACAACAAACTCGTAAAAAGATGTATGCATTTCAAAAAATGTGTCATATTCTATTTTGAGTTTTAGTTTATACAATTTGAAATTGATCCCAAGAGTCAAAAGACCCCCTTGGAATTTGAAATGAATAGTCTAGAAAATATTTATTACAATAAAACTACATTATTAGAAAAACTATATATTTTTACAAGTCCAACTTCACAAGGCCATAACTTTTCACTCAGTTCTTGAAATATGGAACCACTTACACCACTGGAAAGGTCTTGAAGAGAACCAAATCTAGTCCCTTAAGACCATGGCCTTCAGTTTTATGAGTTAAATTACCGATGACACTTCTAACCCCAAATTCCACTCTAAAAGCCTCAAAAACACAATTTACTTGAACCTTGAAAATATCAAAAAAATAGATTTTTAATATTTTTTATTATTACTTGTATCAACACTATTAGAGTTCTCCTAAATTTTTATCTAGTCATAGCCTTTGTCTTTGGAGATCCAATCTTAATCTTTGCATTTTATTGATACTTGTTAAAGTACACCTTAAATAACCTTTTTATAAATATATAATGAACATTTAATGCTATTAGATTTCCACAATCCATATTATAATTCTTTTAGATCTTTTGGATTAGATTGTGTGCCAAATGGCACACAATCTAATCCAAAAGCTCTAAAAGATATATAATGAACATCTTTTATGTTTCATAATAACTAGAGCAATTAAACAAGGAATAAGCCATAAAAATATAAAGGAGTAAACTACAAGAATGGTACATCTAGTATTTTTTTACAAGAAAGATACACTCAAATATTGATTCATGTTTATCATTTATTTTTCCATTATGATATTCAACTAACACTTGTAGATCTTCCAAAAGAGAATTGTATCACATCCTTCATGTGGAACTTGAGTGAGTTTCATACCTAAGGTAACCTTGTCATTCCAGCATTTATAATTTATTTAGCCTCTATCCTTGTGAGGGAATGCACTTTATATCTCATCATTGCTATTATCAAGGTGGAAAGACTAAGGTTTGACTTAGGCTAGCCCTTATACAATACAACCATTTTCGTCATTTTCTATTTGCATAGGTCAAGAACTGATAGTGAGGATGTTAAAGATAAGTAGATCAAACACCAAAAAATATTACTAGACCTTGGATGGACAAAAACCCTACGACTAGAGTGCCTAAGGCCCTTGTTTTGCCCATCTGACCTTGCAAGAGTGGAGAGCTTTGTTATTCCATTTTTGATTATCTTCCTAACATTTGTAACCTTAAGGCATGGGTTCCCAATGCTTCTTTAAATCATAATTATTGGCTTTGTTATTACCAAGAAAGTGCTCATTGATGTCATCCTTAAACAAAAAATAAACCCAAAAAGGTGTAAGTTGTATATAAATACAACTCCCTATTTCATAGGTTCTTCTCTGTCTCTTGATTCTAGAATTCTACTTCTATATAATTAAGTTCCAATTCTACATCTTTTTGTTTATGCTCAATGTTATTAAATTGTTATCACTTAACCTATATCTTCCATATTCATATCATAATAATATCCAATCAAATCAAGTATAAAAGTTGAACAATTAAGCAAAGTGTTTAGCTCTCCTTAAGAATTGAAGTTGATTCTTATTCGTTGTTTTTCTGATGAAATGGTCTCAAGATTGAAAATGGTAAAGCAATAAATTACAATTTGCATTCCTAGACTAAGACTCCATTCAACACTTTTCATTTTGATGACCAAACTCTTTTTATGCTTTGTTGGATATTGATGGTTTTATCCATTAAGCATACTCTTGTTGACACTAAATATATAACCTCCCTCAGGAAGTCATAATACAAAAATAAGCTAGCCCAAGATTAAATGTAGCTAGATTTTGCACTTCTAAGCAGCTTCCAACATTGAAATCATTTTACACGACAAATATGATGTATCAAAGACCATGAAGAAAACCTCAAATTTGAAATCCCTATACTAAAATACTATATAGAAGGCCATATTATAAGCAAATGGGTTAGCCAAAAGACGTCCCAAGTCACAATCAATCTTAATGACAAAAGTCAAATAGAAAAGAATAGGTAAGCTTTCCTTTCAAAGATTTCCATGGCTGACATATTTTGAAGGTGCGTTGTCATTTCCACATGAAAATCAACGTGGAGACAAAGGCATGTATGCAGTTTAGTCTTGGCGGTAAGGGTTTCTGTCTAGACAAGATACCCACCTCTGCTTGTAACATGCAACGAACTAGTACACAAGATACCCACCTCAGCATCTCTTGTATCTTAGAGTTACGAATCACTCCTCGTTGAATATAAAAATTATCTTATGAGAGGACTATCTTGAAAATTTAGATGTCATTCAAAAAAAGGGTTATTAAATTTGAACAATTCAAAATTGATAGAATGCACACACATATTCATTAAAAAAACGTTCCAACTTGTCTACAGCCTTAAATACAGAGAAAGACAGTTTCACCGCCATAAGTGGAAACATTAAACGAATGCACTAACACTGCAATTACCCGTGCCGTATTTGGAGAGAGAGTAGTAGCTGCAATTGCATCCCAACGTAACAAACCCTCTACGTGTCTCTCAATTTTTTATTAGAATGAAGAACTTTCATGGAAGAAGATTTTCTCCTCTACTAACACAAATTAATCATAGCTTGGAGGATACTCTTCACCATAACCAATTGTATGTTGAGAAAAAAGTCCTATACAATTTAGATGTCAAATGCTGTAAACCATGAACGGTGTATTAGTAAGCAAAATGTATTCACATAAGGAAGCATGAAGGGACACTGCAATTTCATTTGTTTTAGTGGGTTCCTTCCAAATTTAGGGCAAGTAAGCTTTGATTTTATCTATAGATAAGGCTAAGTAATCTTTGATTTTTTCTATAAATAAGCCTGGCCATTTGAAGTTGTAACATTGAGAAGAATTGTTTGTAGTAAAGCAAGAATAAGAAGAGATGGCGCGCACAACAATTGTGGTTGCGGGAAATTCTGATGTTATCTCACAACAATCCATCCAGCGATTGCTTAGTGGTGTAAGAGGATTTCAGAGCGTTGAGAGGGTTGAGGGGAGGACAGTTATCGTAATACACGATGCAGGATCCCAAGATCGGATAGGTATAATACCTTGTCACTGTTATTTAGTATTATTTTGCATGGGTATTATCCACATGTTCATATTTTTACTTTCTAACCACATCTTGTTGACTGTGTTTTTATGTGCTCAGTTATTGAGCTCAGGAGAACATATAGAAATGCTCAAGCTACAGATACGGCAGAATAGAGTGTGGAAGCGCCGTTTGGGACTCGAAATTATTCTCTGATCATCATGGAATTATGAATTAGTATCTCACTTCATAGACTGTTATTGTTATTCTGTGTGAAATGTCCAGCTAAAAATTAAAGCATCCTGGTGAAAGTTTGCGTTTTGGGATGCCTTTATATTTATGAAATAATTTTCTGATATAAGATATCTTATTTTATAGTATATGTAAATAGAATATTGTAATACATGTGAATAATTTTAGTCTATATTTGTAAGAAAACATTTGTGATCTATAAATTTGATTGTCCATGTGTATGTATAAATAAATAAATTTAAAGTGAATGGTTGAAAAAAAATTCAAATTTATTTTTAAATTCTATGAAACATAGAATATTATTCGATATATTTTTGTTTTTAAATAATATAAATATATTGATAATTAAAAAAAATATTTATATATTTTATAAATAAAACTATTTATTCTTAAACATAATCTACATCACATATATAATATTTTGTAATTTTTCATTTTATGTATGGTTGGTATTAAGTAAAAAACTTATTAATTTAATTTAATTTAATCATGAAAGCTCACAAGTTATTAATTTAGGTTCTTAAATTATGCTTATAATAGTTTAATGAATTTTGGTGTTAACTTTATTACAAGCATACATGTTTTTTTAGGTTGATCAGTAGAAGTGTATTTAAATGATAAAAATAGTTATCTTCAAACAAGTATATCCTCTTAAAATGCCCATACAAATCTAGATTATTTTCTAGCATGCCTTGGAATGTTTATAGATATGAGAAACTCAGTGAATACATTGAATGTCTTTAAATAAAATATCATGATAACGACCCATACAAATTAGTGCTTAGTTGGTCTTTAAAGGAGAAATAATTGATAATCATTAGCAAAAAACTTGTACACTATATTTAATATTTGAAACGAGGTTTAAAATATTAAAACCAATGTTATGACTTGAAACATAAAAATGGGTGAAATAAAAACAGTTATAAATGAGTATGTGATTGTAGTAATAAATTAGCATATAAGAATGTCTACAATGAATATGCAAATAACATTGTAAGACATACCTAGGTTACATAAGATTATGGGCCATGTCAAAAATTTATAAATTAAGGCCCTCTCTTCAAAATAATTACAAGAATAAATTAAAAAATTCATCAATATATAAACTTCACTATGTTTCAATCTTTTAATACAATATATCTTTGGAGATTGCATGCACTATATTTTATAACTTTCAAGGATATAATTTACTTTCATAATTTGAATTAACTAATACTAAACAAACACTGCTTATTTTTTGTGTTGCTCTTTAACTTTGGGCTTCGGTTGCTCTTTAACTTTGGGTTTCGGGTCTCTGTAAAACCCCTTTATCTTAATAAAAAACTAATACTAAAAAAATCGATTAGATACTTTGTGAAAACAATTTTATAAGTGAATATTAATAAATATTTTTTATTTATTCACTTTCCTAACTTCTATTTTGGAGTCATCTTCTACTAAATAATAGTTCTATCATTGTATGAGTTATATTATAGTTACTCATGAAGACATGTTATCTTTTGTAATACAATTATTTTGTTAACATTTTTGTAGGAATTAGCTATTATTCAAAAATGTATATGCTTATATAAATTGTTATAAAAAAATGTTATTCATATCACAAGATTCATGTGGCTGACTCTTAAATAGCTTAATCATAAAAATTAATTTCCCTAGACAAGAAATGTTATGTCTACGACGGTATACTTAAACTTTCTAAATGATAATTTCTAAGTGATAAGTGCATTAAAATATAAAGTTAACCAAATTATTAATCTAAGGGATTGATGAAGGGCTAGTTCACCCAACACTAAAACATACCTGAACAATAGATAACAATACAAAACATTGAAATAAAGAAAATAACTTACTTTCAATTTCTTCAATATATTTTTGACATATTATGAGGCTTCTCAAATCTTAAAATTTGAGTTTGAACTTTATAGAATAAATTTATTTGAGTTTGAAACTTTATAGAAAACATTTTCTAGGATGAAAACTTTAATATCTCCTAAGTGACAAAAAATATTGGTATGATTTTGTAGTCACATAAATCTATCCACTTAATTAAATGAATATTTCGTATTTATTTGATTATTTAACCATCAATCAATAATTAATTAAATTAATATTTAATTAATTCATCTTAACCCTCTTCTCCTATTAAATAAATAAATTATTCAATTTATTTGATTTAATTCACTTAACCAAATTCAGACCATTAATTCAATAAATAAATCATATTTGTTTAATTAAATCTTCTCAGACATTTAAATAAATTAATATTTATTTAAATCCACCAAAATCCCATCTATCACATTTAATTAAATTAACATTTATTTAAATCACCTTTATCCTCCACCCACTTGCATTTTCCTACAAATGCAAGTTGCATAACTATTTTAAATAAATAAATCCTATTTATCCTCACCCACTTGAAACATTTAATGGTTTCCCTTAAAGTCTTCAAACTTAATGGCTTCTTTCTAGAGTCTTCTCAAGCCTTTAATGGTTTCCCTTAAAGTCTCCAAACTTAATGGCTTCCTTCTAGAGTCTTCTTAAACCTTTAATGGTTTCCATTAAAGTCTTCAAACTTAATGGCTTCCCTTAAAGTCTTCTTAAGAATTTAATGGTTTCTTTTAAAGTCTTCAAACTTAATAGCTTCCTTCTAGAGTCTTCTTAAGCCTTTAAAGGTTTCCCTTAAAGTCTTAAAATATTTAATGCTTTATCTTCCTTTTTCTCATTTAAATAAATTAATATTTATTTGAAATCCAAATTACACCATTTAATTGAAATAAATGATTTTATTTTAGTTGAAAATCCAAAAATTCCCCCCATTTGCATTCTCCTACAAAATCCACTTGCATGCCTAAATCTCTTCTAGATTCTTATAGCTCCTTCTAATTAGCCTAATCCATCCCCTAAATATTGTCACATTCCTAAGCAACTTGAAGTCACTTCTCAAAGCCCTTAAAGTCTTTGAAAGGCATTTAAGGCTTTAAGTCTTCAAATGGTTAACCTCTAAAGCCTTCCAAACCATTAAAGGCTCTTACATAACCATTTATAGTTAAATCACCTTTTACCTTTGGTTAGAGACTTTCCTCTAACTTAACCATCCTTTTGACTCATGGGTCTCTTCAAAGCATTTATTTCTTTGACTAAGGTAACCATTTCACCCTTGCACATTCATTTATCCCTTGGATAAAAGGAATATCCATTAACCTAACCCTAACCCAACCCCCTAGAGTAGCCATCATGTCCACTCAAGCATTTAATGCCCCTTATCTCTCCTCTCAAGCCTCCTCATGGTGACACTTGTCAACATGGGATTGGGTTGAAAGTATCACATGGATTGAATATCTTTCAATCCTAACCCTTGTTAAGATTGCTCAATCTTAACCCTTCATTTCCCCATTTCTTCTATAAATAGAACCCTTCTCCTCAAGAAAAGGAGGAAGCATTAGAGTATTGTTGTTATACTGGTATTAGCATAGAGCTTTTTCATAGAATCACTATTTGCACTTGCATAGCATTTGTTTATCATATTCAACCATCTTGAATCTCCATATGGCATCCATGGCTAGTGCTAAAAGATGAGAGCTACACTCATGTGGAACTTGGAGAGGAGAGGAACAAGGGAGGAGCAACTATGAGCATCTTGATTAGCATTTGGAGGAGTATAGTTTATCTATTCTATGTTTGTATGCTTTCTATTTCATGCTTAATATCTCTCTTGATATGCCTGTTTAGGACAATCTTTTGTTGCTAACACTAATGTTTGTTTCATGTGCTCTTGTGTGTGTTGCCATCAAATAGATTTTCTAATCCTTTTTGTAGAACATCATTTGGTGAACCCGACGTGAATCAAAGAGCAATCATTTTGAAGACTACTAACTTTTGAATGTTTTAATTGACACATATGTCATTCTCTTGTGCTTTTGTTCTCAGTTTAACGCCTTCACAAATTGATACTTTAGTGCTATTGTCTATACTGTTGCTCTTTTGTGTTAAATAGCGCTTCTGTTTTCACATAGAGTAGAGCTATTGTAACAGAGTTGGAAGAAAATTCCTTGTAACCAAAAACCAAAATTTTTAGGCTTGAAGAAGCCCACCAAAACATGCAGATTTTTCTAACTAATTATCTTTTATGCAGGTTTTAACTAACCCCTACAATAGGATTTTTTTTAGCAATTTTAGCTTAGGAAATAAATTTGTTCATATTGCTAACTTTGACTTTCAAGTTAGGATAAAATAAATTCATTCTACTTTTGGATTAAAATCAACTACACTTTCATTAGGATTTTTAAAAAGAACCACATCTTTCATTTAGAGCTCTAAAAAGAATCACACTTGTTCAAAGTTAAAAAGAATCACAAAAACAAACACACAAAATTATTTTTTGCAAAGTTAGGAACAAATTCTTTTGGTGCTTAAAATCAACAAGGCAAATTTTATTTCTTGCATCAAACTAAAATTCACAATCAACACTTCATTTTTTGCAAGTTAAAAAGAATCCCCAATTTGTCAAAGTTGTTCTCAAATCAATTTACTTCAAGCAAAACGTGCTCTTAATTCAGTTGACCAGGATTTCCAATTCCTAGATTACAACACATTTTACCATTGAAGGATAAAAATAACACCATGATTGTTGGAGCAACATCTCCAATTAGATAGAACATCATTGCAATAACAAGTTAAATAGAACAAGTGCATTTCGTGTTTGGCACATTTGTGCAAAAAGAGTTTGTCGAGTGGTCCTACTTCTAACACACACTATCCTCTCCCTTGGCTTTCGTGGTCCTAGGTGCAAGAGAAAAGTGTTAGCCAAACTCAAGTTTTATCTTTTTAAGAGAGGCCTACCAAGAGATCGATCACTCTTGGGAATGACCTAGCACGGTAAATCCTTCGAGGCGCTATAGAAATCAGGTGAGAGTGAAAGTTGTAGCCTTGGGTATAGTTGTTCCTATATTGTAACTTGCCGAAAGGACAAATGGGCCCCACCACAAGTTACAAGGCTCTTAAGTGAGCCACTGCAGAATGAACTTATGTCCAAAAATATCAAAAAGTACTAAACACCTATAAGTAGTAACCCACCCATTCTATTGATTGAGCATATTTGTGATAAATTCAGTGCAAGAGCATAGAAGGTTTTGCTCCCAAGACACTCACCGTACATATTTCCTTGAGTAGAAACATAGCTTTCTAAAAGGTTACTTGTAGCCTAACAAAAGTGGTGACTCCCCCATCATAGGGATCATCTATCTGTTATGCTCATGCAAGACTTAGTATATCACATCCTTACTTGCCATGGCGGGATTCATAAGGTATGTAGTACCAAAGTCGAAGAAATATCAAGATGTGGGTTGAACTTATCGCAACTAGCCATTTGACCTTAGGGATAAAGAGTGTTTGAAGTGTTTTCATTTTGAGTCAAGACCAGTGCAAATTGAGCCGACTTCAGCCTTTGGCAAACACCTAAAATACATTTAAAGGAAAGGGTCGTAAAAAGTCCAAGGATTGGGTTGATCTAGACCCATACTTATTTGTGCCTTTTTGAGGCAACATTCTTGTGTTTGTGTGCTTGCTTTGTTTTCTTGGCAAAGAAAAATTAAAAATCAATTCCAAAACAAGTATTCATCCAACACAAACATTTTTCAGAAACCAACAAATGATCAAAATCAAACAGCAAAAGTATCAAACTATATGACCATTCTTCACATCTTGAGAAAGAAGAATATTCATCAACACATCAACTTGAAGAAAAGACCATTGAGCTCAAAGGCTCTTATCAAAAGGAGGAAATTCTTCTATCTTAATAGACAAATCTTTGTCTCTAATAGAGATTTTCTACGTCACATGCATCTCTACCTTCAAGGGAAATCAAACAAGTTTGATCAAGAGTCATTAAATCGCCGAGCTTTTATGGAATATTGTGCTTTCAGTTATCACAAGAACAAAGGAGGCAAGATCAACCCTGACTTCTTTCTAGACATTTGCATCACATATAACATAGCTTGGGAAGAACCACCAACTCCCGAAAGAGAAGAAGAAGAATTTGTCCCCTATGTGACATGGAGTTTTTATTGAAGCTAGCATCTCATCCATTCCCACATTCACATCATCAATCTATTTCAACTATCAAAACATTAAGAGGTTCTTGTCCTAAGTTCTATTTCAATATTGCTTGAATCAAACACAAATACATCACTTTTTAGAGTGTCTCGATATCTAGGATAAACTCATCCTAAAGAGGCATTTCTACGCAAGTTAAAACTAGTCTTTGAGTAAATCCTCTCATTACTAGGTAGTTGAATCTGTAACACGTCTCAGATCCCTTTGAACCTTATCACACCAAACTTTGTCAATCAAACACAACAAGCAAATCAAGAAATAACTTTGGTAACATCTACCTTTAGTGCTAGAGATCCATATGCAAAAAACCCCACCAAACATAAATCTCTCATTTCATCAACAACTCATCATCATTTTCACCCAACTTCAACAAAAACTTGTAAACAAAATGGCTCAAACCAGATCTAGAACAAGACAAATAGAAATTGAAGAAGAAGAGGAAGACAGTATCAATGAATTCCAAGAAGCCCTGGGAGGAAACATAAATGACGAAAATCCAAGTACTCCTACTCCTATGGCAATAGAAAGGGCACAACACAACCCTCTCTTTAATCAACTATTTGATGAAATACTCAAGAGCAATGTTGATGCTCACTTTTTAAGACTTGCTCAAGAAGGAGCCAAACTACCCACTGACTTTTATGTTGCACAACTAAGGCACGCATCAGAATGAAAAAGTCGCAATGAGGAAGAAAGAGGTCAAGATCCCATCAGATACAACCTTCACCAAGGTAATCCACCTCCTCCTCCTCCAAATGAAATAGAGATGTTGAGGAACCAAGTTGAAAATCTCGCCCAACAACTTCATAGTGGTGTGAAAACTAATCAGTTTTCACTCAATGACATTTGTCCCTATCCATTTGATAGGAATCTTCATATGCCACCTTTTCCATGAGGGTTTGAAACACCCAAGTTCAAAAAGTATAGAGGAAAAGGAGATCCCCATGATCATGTTCAAGAATTCCATTCAACTTGCCTCGAAGTGGCATACGAGGATATGTACCTAATGTGCCTTTTTCCCCAAAGCTTCGGAGGAACAACCACATCATGGTTTTCCTGATTACTAGGTGGCATTAGGACATTTGAAGAACTCATCCAGAAATTCTTGGCACATTACTCACACAACATTGAATGTGATATCAGCATGGCTGATCTATATAACACTAAACAAAAACCAGGTGAACTATTTTCAGTCTTTCTACAACAATGGCATCAAATGTCTAGCAGACGTTCTCTTCAGTTACCTAAACAAGAACTAGTGGAAATATTTATTTCCAACTTAAATGAAGAAATGGAATTTCACCTAGACGTAAAAGACACAGAATCTTTCAATGACATGATCACCAAAGGTTTAAAATGTGAGTGGGCTCTCATCAAGAAGGACTTATCAAAATCTACAATGAGCCAAAGGATGGCCCTCGTCCCCTCTTCAATAGTGACAAGCCTAACTTCTGGAACAAAAACAAAAATATCATCAACGACGGTGTTGTGGATGCTAGAACTATCAAAAGTGCACAACCTGTGGTTCGATTTGCAAGACAGAATCCCCCACCTAAGAATAACATGGTTGCTCCTTTGAATCAAGGCCACAACACATCTAAAGAGGAACCCAAACAACGTCAACAAAATTTTAAACCAAAATGAACATACACTCCCTAAGGGGAACCCATTGAAACAGTGTTACGTCAGTTGGTTTCTCAAAATCTGGTGATCTTTCCCAAAATATCAAACTATGAACCTTAAGTCAAACCTTCATGGTGGAGGGATATTGAACATTGCGATTTCCATCAAGGGAAATGGCATAAGACAAGCAATTGTGACAGATTGAAAGATCTTATTCAAGATCTTATTGACCGAGGTGAAATCGAAATCGAAGGACATGACCCAAAAACAACAAACAATGATCATCTTATGTTCAAAAATCCACTTCCATCCCAAGATCAAAGGGGTCCTTCCACTTCAAGGCGAAACACAAATACCACCAATTATATGCAAGACGCATATAATTACACTGTGAATCACCTATATGATGCCAGTGAAAAAATTGCAACTATTACCATCAAAAATCCCAGCTCCACCTGTAATGTTGTTACATGTTGTGGCAAGATTACCATAAAAGTAGCTCCACAAGGCACCCCATCTATCCCAAAGTAGTATAACCTTGTGGACCAGTTAAACAAAACACCTGCACTGATATCTATGTTAGAGCTATTGCACCTATCTCCATCCCATAAAATAATATTGGATCAAGCTCTCCAAGAGGCGTCAGTCCCTGCAAACCTAAATACAGATCCATTCCAAGCCATGGTTGGAAATCTAAGATCATCACCTTGTCTCACTTTTTCTGAAAGTGACAACTCATCCTTCCAAAAACCACACAACGCTTCACTCCACATTGAAGTGTTTATCAACCAACATAGGATCAAGTGAGTCTTGATCGATAATGGAGCAGGCCTGAATATCTGTACACTACAATTAGTCACAGCTTTGGAAAGAGTCAAGAAGAGGAAACCAGAGATGAGGACTTAGTAGAATGAATCTATAAAGATCCTATCACCATGAACATCTCACAAGCTAAGCTTCCCACATATCAATATGGAAAGGACCTTCTCATTATGCAAAGGATGGGTTATGATGGTCAGAGTGCTTTGGGACATTACAAGAAAGGACGACATGAGCCTCTGTAGCCAAAAATAAAATCCTAGGATAATATAGGATTAGGCTTCCAAAAGAAGATCCTTCCTAAGCTCCAATTCAAAGGGAAACCCAACAAACCTCTATATCAACCTACTACAAAGAGGCCACCTTTGATCATATCAGTAGCACCGCACACCATCTCAACTACCCCACTGAGGCTAAAAATCCCAGCAAGATCATCCCCAGCACCCACCATTCCACCAATCAAACCAGCAACCCTATCAACAACAGCAGTAACATCAAAAGCACCATTAGCAGCAACAATTATATCAGAATTCCCAGCAGTATCAACAACATTGGCAATTCTAGCAGAAGCAGTAGAGTTAGCAACACCGATGCTCCCTGTATCGGATTCACTAATCCCCACAATCCTTCTTGTAGCACTGGTCATTTCATCTACAATGGTACATCAATTGATCACACCTGCAGTGTTTAACTCAAAAGATACCCCAATATGGTATAGCAATCGGATACTGGAAAGCGACTCAGAGATCGACTCACATGAGTGGGAGTTTAATTTAGTACATCTAAATACTTTAGATGAGGAAGACACATCACCCCTTCCACCTCACAAAGACATCCCTATTTATGGAGAAGTGCAGATTAAAAACTCTTGGGTTCCTGAACTAGAAACATCTTCCATAGACCCTATGTTACATCCTATGCCCAATTCTAATAGGGAGAGTACCATAAATGACCTTGACCATAATGTCTTAACCCTCACTGACACATCTAATGAACTTAACCTAATCGATGAGGTAATGCCGATTATCCATCCTGAACTCATCAAATGGAACCAACCTAATCCCCCATGCCTTGACCACTTCCAAAATGATGAGGCGATCATTGACTTTTTGGAATTATGGGATAACATACCAAGAGGGGATCACAAAGATGGATTTTCCATAGAACTTAATAGCACAACATACTTTGGGGCAGATGCCAAACCTTTCAGATGCAAAAATATAACAATAAAAGATGGATCTTCTAGTGAAAACCACACTGTGGCACTGTTTGATCCCATAAAAGTAAGATGACCTTCACATGTCCATGGGGAACATACTATTGGAATGTAATGCCTTTCGGTCTAAAGAATGCAAGAGCAACCTATCAACAAGAAATGACCACTATCTTCCATGATATGATGTATACCATAATGGAAGATTATGTTGATGACTTATTGGCAAAATCACTAACAAGAGAAGGTCATCTGGAAATATTAGCAAAAATATTTGATAGACTAGAACAATATGATGTTCGACTCAACCCAAAGAAATGTGTCTTCGGAGTAACCTCAGTGAAGCTTCTAGGGTACATTGTCTCAAGCAAAGGCATTGAGGTTGATCCTGCAAAGGTCAAAGTAATCATGGACATGCCACCTCCCAAGAATATTAGTCAACTAAGGACATTACAAGGATGACTACAATCCATCTGAAGATTCATTTCACAACTGGCAGATAAGTGTCACCCATTTACACACCTGCTACACAAAAACATCCGCTTTTAATGGGATACCAGATGCCAGCAAGCATTCCAGATGCTTAAAGACTATTTCATGAATACACCATTGTTGATCCCACCAGATTCGAGCAGACCTCTATTACTCTATATTTCAACAACTAATACAGCATTGGGAGTGCTACTAGCTCAACACAATGCAGAAGGGAAAGAGTGTGGTGTTTACTACATCTCTCACACATTGGTTGGCTATGAACTCAATTATACACCTATTGAGAGAGCTTGCCTAGCAGTAATCTTGGCACCAACTAAACTGAGGCACTATCTATTGACACATAAAGTACAGCTAATTGTAAAGATTGATCCACTCAAGTATTTACTTAGAAAAGTAGTATTGACAGGCCACTTGTCCAAATGGGTGATGATTCTAAATGAATTTGACATCGAGTATGTGGATCGTAAAGCTATCAAAGGACAAGTTATTGCAGATCAATTGGCTGATGCACCACTCATAGGCAATCATCCCCTCATTTCCAATTTTCCAAATGAAGAGATATTCATGATCACAACAACACAACCATGGAAACTATACTTTGATGGTTCATACACTATGCATGGCTCGGGGGTAGGCATTCTATTTATCACACCTCAAGATGATAATATCCCAAAGTCTTATAGGCTTACATTTCCATGCACAAACAACATAGCTGAATATGAGGCCTTGATCACAGGACTCAAGCTAGCCATACAATGGAAGTTACAAGAACTACAAGTATATGGTGACTCCCAACTGGTCATTCAATAAGCAACAGATGAATATCATACCAAGGATGACAAACTGATGCCGTACAAACAAATGGTGGACAAATTAAAGGCATCATTCATTACTATCACCTTTTAATAGATACCCAGAGATCAAAATTGAGCTACTGACGCTATGGCTACCATCACATCTCACCTAGATCTTCCACAAAATTCAACACACTACGAGTTCTTGGTTGAACAACTTTGGCTTCCCGCTTATGATATCCCCGAATCTGAGATGATATATCTCCTTGTCAGTTCTAAATCCCCATGGTATGGTGAGTTGTACACCTACCTCTATGATCACACACTTCCTCCTAACCAATCAAATAACCAACGTAAAACCTTCATTCGCCAAACCGCTCGATATACCATTATTGCTGAAACCCTATACCGATGCAGTCTTAATGGTACTCTCCTTCAATGTTTGGAACATGATGAGATAACAAAGGCCTTGGAAGAGGTACATGAAGGAATTTGTGGAACTCATGCAAGTGGCCTATCACTAGCCAAGAAACTCCTGCGCACTGGATACTATTGGCCATCCATGGAAAAAGACTCCTACAACTTTGTCAGAAAATGCAAGAAATGCCAAGTTCATGGAGACTTGATACATGCACCCGCATAGAAAATGCAACCAATCACAACACCATGGCCCTTTTTCCAATGGGGACTTGACCTTGTCAGTAAATTCTATCCATCTTCATCCAATGGCCACAAATTCATTATTACCGCCACCGGATACTTCACAAAGTGGATCAAAGCTGTTCCACTTACCCAAGTCACCAGCAAGAAGATCGCCTCATTCATCCTTAATTACATCATCTGCCAGTATGGTGTGCCCATGTCCATCATCAAAGATAACAGTCTTCCTTTCAAAAAGAAAGATGTTTGTGAGCTCTGTGAGAATTTTCATATCCAACACCGCTTTTCCACACCTTATTACCCACAAGGAAATGGTAAGGCCGAAGCATCAAATAAGAACATATTGAGAATCCTCAAGAAGATAGTCAATGATGTCGGCCGTGATTGGCACATTCAATTGAATCCAACACTATGGGCATATCGAACTAGCATTTGAACCCCTATAGGTGCAACTCCCTACTCACTGGTCTATGGTGCAGAAGCTATCTTACCTATTGAGGTCGAGATACCATCATGACAGGTTTCCTTGCACAATCTCATCGATGATGAAGCATATGGAGTATCACGTCTTCAGGACTTAGAGCTACTTGATGAGAAGAAACAAGATGCATACAATCACCTCAAAGCCTATCAGCAGCGCATGAGTAGAAGCTATAATCATCAATTTAGACCACGCACATTTGAGGTAGGTGATCTTGTTCTTTGAGAGAATCCTCATAACTGACCAAATAGAGAACATAAGGGAAAGTTTGAATCAAACTAGCTAGGTCCATATGTTATCACTGCTGTATTTGGGTCCAGGGCATATTAGTTGGCTACTTCAAAAGGAGAACCACTAGCAGATTCGATCAACAACATGCACCTCAAACTATTTTATACATAAGCTGTCCAAAGCATCAAGCTCCCATACATACTAGAAAAACACCAAAAACATTCAGATAAATGTGCTAAAGAAAATACAAAAAAATCAAAATAGTAAAGAAAAATCATGCATCCAAATGGTGAACAACCACTCCGGTGGCACCTTGGGTAAGTGCGATAGTGAAAACCTAGAAAACAGGTGCTACTCATAATGGCTATGGCTCCATTGTCTTTCAGACTTGTTGCAATCACATTCATTACATCCACGCATCCATCCATCCAAACCATGGCTTGTTATTGATCTGCAATCAAGGATAATACTTCATGCATCTCGCATCCCACTTTGTCATAGTCATGTCTAAACTGGGGGCAATGCCCTTAACCTATTAATGGAAGTGGATTCTATATTACTTGTGATTCATTGTGTTCTTCATTCAAAACTATCTCACAAAATACCAAAAACATTCAAAACTATCTCACAAAATACCAAAAACATTGAAAATCACAAAAATCCAAAAACATAAAAAACATCAAACAAAAACATGGCAACACCTTGTACATACTCATCTGAGCTGATACCAAACAAACATTGTGAAATACTTAAAATTATGATCACTTATCAAATCGACCAAACAACCAACATCAACACACAAATTGTCTTAACATGGATGCATCCTTTCTTACCAAAACAAAGACAAGATGACAGTTTCTTTGACAAGAAAATTCTGTTTAAGCTATCAAAATACTTGATTTATTTGTAGGTTATTCATTCATTTATATATATCAAGTTCCTATGCTACTCCAAGATATCCGCAAGTGATTAAGAGTAGTTGAGATGGTTCCTGTGGCATTGTTTGTATGTCTTCTGCAAATTATTCCGATGAAGTTTTGGGGCATGTACTAATGGTGTCTATGTGGGAAGTTCACTAAGTTACATGATCTTATGCAAAAATACAGTCATAGATCACTATGGCTTGCTAACTACAGTGTATATCTTGGCCATATGAGCATGAAACATTATTGAGGATCCATATTCTTTATTCTTTATATATGTTGTTTTCTTATAGGTACAATGCTCCATCTTTGGTTCCTACTACCTCATCTACTTTCGATAATGATTTATCTCTTACTACGATATGAACTTGTCTCAGGATATGATCGACAAAAGATCAAGGAGGACGTTCCAAGTCATGCATGAAAGGAGATAATCCTTGTTTGTTCTGCAAGCAATACTCAAGTAAACTTGATCCATTATATCAAGTTGCTTGTATTAACTTGCTATATCAAAATCTAGGAAATAAGTGCTTAGGTCATCATGGTTTAATTATAACATCTATGTTTGCACTCACTTCCTACAATTCAAAAGCTCAATGATGAAAAATAAAGCACTCCATCTCATCTATATATATTGCATTCCGTTGCATTCCATCCATCCATACATTCATAATAGATGTATATCATGCATACAAAGTAATGACAATGGATACTCTATTTTCCTCTTCTTCCATAGGAATGCATCATAGGTCCTCCATTTCTTCTATCTAACATCGAACCCCCCCTCACGCTCCCCATGTTGGTAATCAACATCACATACCCTACATCATCTCCCATCAACCCAATCAAGCCAATTACTCTGTTTGCACAGGCACATCGACTCACACACACCTATACTATCAACAAATACTCTGATCAAGTATCTTCAGGTCTCAACAGGTAATCGATTATGGCAAACCTAGACTACAATAGGCATTTATCATAATGACCTAGTCTCAACAGGGCTGCTATGATTCATCACAACCAACCCACAACACACACACACACACACACACTATCAATTGCTCAATCAATCCAACACAGTCACATCAGACAATTACATCAATTGTCTACATCTCAACAGGTCACTTTGATTCACTTACTCAAACTTTATCCTGTCCAAGTGAACAACTAACATCAACTTTCACGCTTTGACTCGACTGGGGCAATTAAACCAATTGCACTAGATTGTCCAACCATTTTGATCAATTATATAGCATCAATAAAAATTGCAACACCACATTTGCACCATATCTCCTGCATAACCTACGAGTTCTCACCGGCTTGCCATTTCTCTGTATCCACTCTATTTTCTTCCATTCTTTCACCATTATTGCTAATTTTTTCTATTCTACCTTCCCTCCACTTCTCGTTCTTTTTCGAGAGATCACCTAATTTTTTTAAAAAAATCAGCCCATCTCTCGATGGGGCATACCACCCACTAAATTAACATTTATGGGGCATATTTCTTCACACCTATTTTTCTTTCTTTGAAACTATGCAATAAAACTGCACCGTCTCAAAGAGGGGCAAATCTAATCACATAAATCTATCCACTTAATTAAATGAATATTTAGTATTTATTTGATTATTTAACCATCAATCAATAATTTAATATTTAATTAATTCACCTTAACCCTCTTCTCCTATTAGATAAATAAATTATTCAAATTATTTGATTTAATTCACTTAACCAAATTCAGACAATTAATTAAATAAATAAATCATATTTGTTTAATTAAATCTTCTCACATTTAAATAAATTAATATTTATTTAAATCCCCAAAAATCCCATCTCTCACATTTAAATAAATTAACATTTATTTAAATCACCTTTATCCTCCAGCCACTTGCATTTTCCTACAAATGCAAGTTGCACAACTATTTTAAATAAATAAATCCTATTTATCCTCACCCACTTGAAACCTTTAATGGTTTCCCTTAAAGTCTCCAAACTTAATGGCTTCCTTCTAGAGTCTTCTTAAGCCTTTAATGGTTTCCCTTAAAGTCTTCAAACTTAATGGCTTCCCTTAAAGTCTTCTTAAGACTTTAATGGTTTCCCTTAAAGTATTCAAACTTAATGGCTTCCTTCTAGAGTCCTCTTAAGCCTTTAAAGGTTTCCCTTAAAGTCTTCAAGCATTTAATGCTTTATCTTCCTTTTTCTCATTTAAATAAATTAATATTTATTTGAAATGCAAATTACACCATGTAATTGAAATAAATGATTTTATATTAATTGAAAATCCCAAAATTCCCCCCACTTGCATTCTCCTACAAAATCCACTTGCATGCCTAAATCTCTTTTAGATTCTTCTAACTCCTTCTAATTAGCCTAATCCATCCCCTAAATATTGTGACATTCCTAAGCAACTTGGAGTCACTTCTTAAAGCCCTCAAAGTCTTTCAAAGGCATTTAAGGCTTTATGTCTTCAAATGGTTAACCTCTAAAGTCTTCCAAACCATTAAAGGCTCTTACTTAACCATTTATGGTTAACTCACCTTTTACCTTTGGTTAGAGACTTTCCTCTAACTTAACCATCCTTTTGACTCGTGGGTCTCTTCAAAGCATTTATTTCTTTGACTAAGGTAACCATTTCACCCTTGCACATTCATTTATCCCTTGGGTAAAAGGAATATCTATTAACCTAACCCTAACCCAACCCCCTAGGGTAACCATCATGTCCTCTCAAGCATTTAATTCTCCTTGTCTCTCCTCTCAAGCCTCCTCATGCTGACACTTGTCAACATGGGACTGGGTTGAAAGTCTCACATGGATTCAATATCTTTCAATCCTAACCCTTGTTAAGATTTGTCAATCTTAACCCTTCATTTCCCCATTTCTTCTATAAATAGAACCCTTCTCCTCAAGCAAAGAAGGAAGCATTAGAGTATTGGTGTTATACTGGTATTAGCATAGAGCTTTTTCATAGCATCACTATCTACACTTGCATAGTATTTTTTTATCATATTCAACCATCTTGAATCTCCCTATGGCATCCATGGCTAGTGCTAAAAGCTGAGAGCTACACTCATGTGGAACTTGGAGAGGAGAGGAACAAGGGAGGAGCAACTATGAGCATCTTGATTAGCATTTGGAGGAGTATAGTTTATCTATTCTATGTTTGTATTCTTTCTATTTGATGTTTAATATCCCTCTTGATATGCCTATTTAGGATAATATTTTGTTGCTAACACTAACGTCTATTTCTTGTGCTCTTGTGTGTGTTGCTATCAAATAGATTTTCTAATCCTTTTTGCAGAGCATCAGATTCTTTCACCATGTAATACTGTAAATTATACCCCATGCAATTTTACATTATAATAAACTTCCCTTTACTCATAATTAAAATAATATATGCATCTTAAAATTTAATCTAATATAAGAATGCATGCTTTTCCACCTTTCATGATTAATTCCTTAACCTGTTGGGTCTAGATTGCACTTGGAGATGTGTGCATGATAGATAAATGCATGCATTGTCCTAGCATTCCATGAATATAGGGATAAATTTGGTCATTGATTTGTTACGCTTGCTAACTTTGGTAGTGTAATGCCTCTATATGCTGACATTGGCATCAGGAGTCACTAGTTGTCGATAAAAATATTTCTAGGCTTTCTTAAATCTTGGAAACAATCTTTCACCATAAATCTAGCTTCTTGAACACTCTCTCAATACAAAAACACTCCATTTTTTCATCTTTTAAGTTAGAACTACTTCTACCACCTTTCTATTTCATCATTACCATGACATCTTGTCAAGATCCTTTGTCTTAAGTGTTCATTTCTCACTCTAGTAGGTTTCCTTGCTTCTAGGAAGTAACTATGAGGTTTTTTATTGCATTCATCATCTTTACATTATCAACATATTTTTGATGCTTAGTTTATGTCATTATCTTCTATGATGTTATCTAAAGCTATCCATGGAGATGGTAACACACCCAAATGGGGGTTTGACTAAGGTAAACCTTTTAACACAATTGCCCCAACAATTTGTTGTGGTTTTATGTCTATAGGTTCAAGTGGAGAAGATTATAACCCTTGTTGGAACTTCTGATGCATCTTTCTTTATGATACTCTTCTCTCTTTCTTGTCATTTAATTTATTCATTTTAGTCATTCATATTGGTTGCACACTACATTTTAATAGAATTTAGATTTCAAAATGTCATATAGATTATCTTATATTTTTTTTGTGGTAGCCTTTGGAGTCTATTTATACACAACACTAGTATTTCAAGTTGTCGTCCTTGACTTGTACATTCAACTTAGATAGAGGGCTTATTAAGCTACCCTAAATATGTTTATATTCTATGTTTCCACTTTCTAATGTCTAAATAGTTTAGTTAATTTTTATGGTTGATTAAATTCATGTTTTCTCAAATAGTGAATAGGCTCAAAGATTGTAGTTACCTGAAGTCTTGGTTGAAGTGGAGAGTTGAGAATAAAATCCTCAAGGGGTTTTATTACCCTTTGTAGATATTCATTTTTCACACTCTACAATTTGGTGAACTTGACATGAAATTTCCTTTTGTATAAAATATTTAAAATCTAAACTTTTATTAAAAAATGTTTTCTTCTCTTCTAATGTTTTTTGAAGATGATTGTATTGTGATTCTCTTCTATGAACTTTATGATCTAGTTTACTTTTGGACACATTGTTAGAAGGAGCTTGAGATAGAGGATACCTCCAAATTATGATATTCCTACTAGATCTGGTTCCATGTTCTTTACTGATGTTGATCCTTTTAACTCTCAAAATTTTACTCTAAGCTTTGGGACTTTCTCTACCTCAAATTCTAGGCCTAACTCATAACATAGTACCCCTCTTGGGTCTCCTCCTGTTGGCCATGAATATTATCTTAGTGTTCCTATGGAAGAGATTCAATTCCTATAAGAGAGCTTGAGGGATTTCAAATCCTTCCTTAATCATGAAAATATAATACTGCAATCTAGTCGTCTTGTTGAAAATATAAGAGATTTTCTAATCTCAGATTGCAAGGGTCTTGAGTTACTTCTTTATATGATGGAATTGGAAAATCAAATATATTAAAACAAAATAAGATTAAAACATATTAAACTTAGTCCTACAATGAAATCCAACATATACCAATGAAGAACCTACAACCATGCACACAAAATAGAAAGATTATACCTTCACATGCTCATAGGGTTTTATTTCCATTGTTTCCTATCTTCATTGATCTTTCTTGATATCTATTATGGTTACTCTCATATTTTGTGTGCACAAGAGCTCAATATAAAATGTATTGTGGTTGTAATTCGGTAGAATGTAGGTTCTTGTACTTGAATTATTTTACATGAAGGGATAGAGAAAGAGGTTTCTTTAATAGAAATTAACCTAGAAATGGAGCGCTAAGATTAAGTGGTGGAGGGATAAATGGTTGGATTATCTTATAGGGTAGGTATAGAAAATAGAAAAATATTAGAGAGGTAGTTAAAGATAAATTAAGAGATGAATGACAAGTGTCATGGAGGAAAAAATGTAATGAATTATTTAAACAAATAAAGATTTATTTAATTAATATAAAAGGTGGGGTCAATTAAATAAATAAATAAAATATTTAGTTTAGGGAAAGGATAATTTAAATAAATAAACATATTTATTTAAATGGGGAAGGGCTAGAAAATGCCTAGTGAATTAATTAAATAGATACAAATCTATTTAGCTAATAGAAGGATTAGGTTGAAATAATTAAATAAATAAAATATTAATCTTATTAGCCCAGGACAATTTTAGTTCTCGACAACTTCAAGCCTTGACATACATTATGGAGATGCATGTGCCATCTTATTCAACTATTTTGCCTCCTCCTCAAGGTACGTATTCAAACATAAGTGATCACAAGTTGAATGCCTCCATGCCTGAGGTGTCAGTTCATATGATTGATATAGATCCTACTATTAATCCTTAATCTTTTTCTAGTAGGATAAATAATGCATCTATTAATCTACCAATTTTTAATGTCAACATTTCTCAGAATCCCTTGGCATACCATATTCCTTCACCTCTTATTTCTTTCTTTTCTACTTCCATAGTTCATGCTTATGTAATTAGTGTAGCTATAGGTAATGTTTCTTCAACTCATGTATCTACTAGTATGGGAAATTGACCTCCACCTCCCTACTAGGTAATGTTGTTTTAAATACCATATTATAGAATATGGATCAAATGAAATCATAGCTCACAAATCTAACCAATGCTTCTACTCCATCTTCATTTACTCCCTATTACCATTACAACCCTCTTCTCATACATATCCTGAATGCACACCTACCCAAAGGGATCAAGATTTATAAGTTCAACAATTTGAATGGTAACTTTGATGTACAATTTTATGTAAATTATTTCACTCCACTCTAGAAAGAAGTGACTTCCATCATTAGGATCATTTTCTAGAAAAATTATTCTCACAGTCTCCTAAAGTGATTGCATTAGAATAGTATTGTTCTTTCTCTAGTTTAAATGTATCTTTTCTTTTGATCAACTTATGAATGAGTTCCTACAAAGGTTCCAAACAAATAATAGCCCCACGATCACCATTACTAACATTGTCTAGTGGAATAAACAACCAGATGAGAAACTCACTACCTTTTTTTTGATACCAATCTATCTCTTTTAAGATTATGTATGCCCTCCCTAAGAATGATCTTTACAAGATGTTAATTTGTAGTTCATAGCTAGCATTGAAGAAGAGAGTTTCTTTGGTAAATAATCCTACCTTTTTTAATGTGTATTGCACTTTGAGACAATCTGCATATATTGGCTTAGTCTGGAACTTGTACTTCAAACTTGCATATTGATAATTTTTGAGCTATGTCTTCTTCTGGAGGGTTTAGAAAGAATAAAGAAATGGTTAATGTGATAACTAACCCTCAGGGAAGAGAAGAACAGACTTGGGACACATTGTAATCATTTTTTTACAAAATAATCAGATTCTTACTTGAGTGTATTACAAAAATTGGCTAAGGATAATCTGGTCACCATCCCAAAGACTAGACCACTCTATAACAATAAGTCATATGTCAGTTGGCATGAATCATCCAATTTTTATCAATATAATCATGTACCAAGGTATGACACTAAATGTTGTGTGTGTCTATGACATATCATTCAAGACCACATAGACAACGGGATTATTTGGGTCAATGATAGGAAAAAAAAAATAACAAATCTATGGCTAAGGCTAATATTGAATTGTAGATATATATAGATTGATTTCCTCCTCACTCTTCCAATTTTATCACTACATCTTCTTCTCCTCTGCTAAGTGATTCTAAATATTTGAATTTGGAGATGGATGAATGAATTGTATGTGTTGTGTGAAGTGTTTGTAAAGAAGTGCAAAGATTTTAAGTACACTAGTGCACTGTTGAAGGAAGTTTCACATCTTTTTTAATAGAGAACTTTAATCAAGTTGATGTGATTGCCTATAGTCGAGAAATAGTGATGTATCTCTTTCATTATTAATTTATCTTGCCCTGAAGAAGTGATCTTCAGGTTTTGCAATTCTTTTGTATCTTTTCTTGAGGTTGTGTGTCTCAATCTTGCAAGTCTACATCAAGGGAAATGAGTTCCTTGCCCTTGAGCTTGAACATTGTAACTTGTTTTTCATATAGTTCAAAATAGTTTTCATCATGGTTTTTCTCTCATTGGGTTTGCCACACAAAAAATATTGGTATTCATGTGTGATTGATTTTGTGTTTCAATTCTTTATTTCTGCAAGTGTGATGAATGATAACCAAGTAGTTAAATCGGTTCAGTTTTAATATATGATGATTCACGACCCTATTGACATTGTGTTTGTCATTGATGTCAAGCAATAAGTGTGAATATAAGAACTATAATTGAGAAAGTCTATTACTTGCATGTAGAATAGAAAAGATGGGTATAATGTTATTCCACTCAGATTTTCTATTTGAGGATTTGCAATGAAATTTTTGCTTCGTGTCATCATGGCGACATGAGTTGACCAATGTGCGATAGGAACTTTGTCATGAAAGTAACTTAAAGAAG
>NC_081406.1:29573670-29653670 GCF_030272615.1 Cryptomeria japonica | reverse complement strand
AACTACCGATATCTTTGTTTGGTAGGTTGCCTTGAGAGATACAAACAAACATTCTATCTTCTTAATATTTTTAGGAACACTTCAATTTGTATAAGGGAAAAAACTTTATTTTACTTGTTTTTGGGGAAAAATATAGAGTAGGAGAGTATGCTCTTGTCCATTAGGACAATTAGAAATCCAAACCTTGAGGTTTTTTCTATTAGAGTTTGAGATTTATTGATACCTTTTAGAGGGCCTACCTCTTGAGAAGCCGCTAAGGATCAGTGAGAGGGAACGGACCAAGTGAGTCCGGCCAAAGCTAGGAATCTAACTCACTATAATAAAATGATCCTAGGGTGAAAGTCCCAGGAGACAGAATAATCAGTGGCACTACTTCATTTATGAGGAGTGTCTCATGTTGAGCATCTTGTAGGGCCTCATGGTCTAAATCACGCTTGCATGACTATATGGTTTCAACATCCTTCCGAGTTTTGTATCTAAATCATGCTTGCATGACACTCAAGCGGTCCTTCTAAATGGAAGCCTTACTACAAACTTTAGGTTAGAAGCTACTCGAGTCACCTCCGAAAGGAGGATAATCTTTATGCAAGTAGATAGTTGGTTTTTCCCCCAAGATTACTCACCATATTATGCCCCCATTAGTGTTTGGAGTCAGCTAATATGGCATGTAGAATTCATTGTGTGAGACTCAGCGACCGTATTATGATTAGCTATTGGGTGTGTACCTAGGTTGTGGGAAAAGGTTTTCCTTCTAAGCCAACTTCTAGGGTTAGCATGGTGTTCTTGTTATCATTTTATACCTACTATTTTTTGTACTTTTCATCCCTCAAAACAATTGAAGCAAAACCTCAAGACAATCAGAAACGTCAAACTAAAACTGAAAGACAAACTGAAAACCAAGTCAATGATCAAAACTCTATTAAAACTCATCCTATGTCCATTCCTAAGTCATACCAGTCATCATCATCCTTCATATTTTGTATTCTGAGAAGTACTAAAATGTCATTTGAGCATAGGCAACAACTCATAAGAGTATCTGCATTTTTGATCTGGAAACCCTTGGATTGTTGTCCAAACATTGAAAGTTTCTCATACGAGTCACTGCTTAGAATTTTTTCAAAGTTGCTAAAAACAAAGCTTTTGACAATCCTATTTGATCAGTCTTGAAACGTAAACAACAAGCTTATTCTTGGTTTTCTAAACTTGAGCATAAATATATCTTGGTAGTGTACCTTCTATAGCTATGTTGCACGATTTTGTCGGTTACCTCTTAGCTAGCTCAATCAACCTAATGCAATCAACCAATATGTTATCCAGCCTTCACTCTCAAGTATCACTTAGGCTACTTAACCTCAAATCAAAATTGGAGTCAATGTATCTCACCTACATAAGTTTGAACATCAACCTCTAGCCTCAATGAAAAACTAGCTTTTATCTCACCTTGACATTTGTAACACCTCTCACTATCAACTATAAATGGCTACCTTAGCTCCAATTCCCATGGCTACCTTGGATCAAATGATTCAAGATATCAAGAAGGAAATATATGACATGAAAATCCAACAAAATAAATCAATGAATCCATTTGAAAAACAAATGCATGATATCAAGAGTGAGAAATTTCGATGAATGCTAAAATGATTATATAATTTGACAATAAAAACCCAACAAATAACTAACAATCAAAAGCCAAATCTCAAACTAGATCACAAGACACCTTCACTAAGACATAAAGACATTTCCTCCAAATATCCTCTAGATAGACAATTTACACCTTTAGGACAATCTATTGAGTCGACTTTGAAAGAGATTCTTGAGCATAATCTTATCATATTGCCTAAAAAGATCACATGAGGATGTGAATTTTTGAGTAATTATTGTCCATATCATAGACAAAATGAACATAAGACTTTGAATTGCATGGAATTAAAATATAAGATTCAAGATCTCATTGATACTGGTGTCATTGAACTCGAAGATCTTAATGACTTAGCTAAAGAAAAATAAGGAACTTCTTCTAAGCATGATAAAAATCATGAACCTATGTCTAGCAAGGCTCCATATGTGACCTGCATCCCTTCCATGATGCCTTCATCTCCTAAAACTTCTCAGCAACAATCTATACCATTTCCTTCAAATAATGAAACTTCTTATGTTTACCTTTAAGGGCTATCTCCTATGGAAATCCAAGTTAATACCAATATTGATACAAGCTCCTCTAGAGATTTAAAAATCCCAGATCCCATGCTATCATGCACTCCAATTCCAAATGTACCCACTCTAGAGAGTCCCACTCGAAATGCTTCCCCATCATTCCAAAATATGGAGACCTTCCAAGAATCCCCCATGCATATCAAAAACACTACCCCTTCCTTAGAAGTGACTCCATGTTAAGAGGATAATCTGAAAAATGAAGAAACAAGTCCTATCATAAATCAAGATCAAGACAAAAAAACTCTTCAATCCTATCCAATGGTTGAAAAAGATCCTACCTCTCTAGAATCCCATGATGATCCCTTTATACCTTTCCATTTCTTTCAAGATGACCCCCTTCCATCTCAAGATAAAAAAATCCTTCCAAATCCCACTCCTAATCAACTTCCTAAGAAAGATTATGATGCCTCTTCCACCTTTTCAAATTGTCATATTCAAAATGAAATATCAAAAACCCTTCCTACTCTATCTAATGGTCCTCTTTCATATCAGGATCAAAGTATCCCTTTATTCCCTTGCCATAATTCTCCATGTTTTCCTCAAGAGTCATTCATGCCCATAAAGCCCTCTCATGATCCTATCATTCCTTGCAAGCCACCTCCACCTCAAAATGGACTTTCCTCTAGCATCAAAAGTAAGAAGAAGCCCTTTGTTAAAAAGATATTTCAAATAATGCATTATCAAAGAAAAGGGTTAGACATTCATGAACAGTGTATATTAGAACCCCCTGCTATAAAAGAAAATCTTGATTATAATGGGTACATTGCTCACTCTCAAGATGTTGGTATCCCTCATAAATCCTACATTTCTCTAGTTAAATCCAAATACACACGTTCCCCTTCACCTCTTCCATCCATTCTAGGTCCCTATATCCCTCCATCCCTTCCGTGGGATCAAAAAAGGCACACATCTTTGAGTACCTTCCATCCATATAAAAAGCCTCCATATCATTCCTATCTATCCACACATCTCCCTCCAAGAAATTTGGATGCCAAGCATAAAAGTCATAAATCAAGCAATCCACATGTATTCAAGGATCAACATGTCCCATCTAATTGACATGTCAAAACAAAGCAAAATATGATCCAAAAAGAAAAAGAAAAATACAAAATGCCACAAAGGCCAACAAACAAAAAGAAAGAAAAATCAAAAGTTATATGGGTTACTAAGGCATGTGTAGAAGCAATGTGTTCCAAGCAACTACAAAAGCATGAAAAATCAAAAACCATGTGGATCCATAAGAGGCTACTTGAATCAAAAAAGTCTAAAGAAAAATCAAAATTGCCATCCAAAATTGTGGTTCCTCCCTCCAAACCTTCTGATTCTATTCCTCCATCATCTCCTTCATCCATTTTGGGTTCCTATGCCCCAAAACTTGTAACCTTTCTTCCATCCAAATCTCAAAATATGAGATTCACTTCTCTTCCATATGTCCACCATCCCTCAATGTGTGTGCCAATGTTGATCTTTCCAACATTTCCATATAGCCATACACAATTCTTCCAACATCCCATCCATTATCCAACACCTCGTTTTCACTCTTCCATCCCTCTTATCCAATCCTTTGCATAAATCCTTTCCTGAGTTTCATTTCATTATCCTGGCAACATCTTTGAGCATACCTTCATAGCCATGGTCTATTGTAACTCATAATCCAAGGGTATCATACAAAGAAGCCAGACATTGGGGTCCATCTTCCATCCCCTATCATGCCTCCATTATCTTCAAAAGAAGAAAAAATAATGATGAAAAAGTGAAAAAAAAAAAAAAAAAAAAAGTAAAGAGAAATAAATTTGTCCTTGTGTGAAAACTACTTCTTGTGGCACCTTGGACAAGTACCATGATTAAAACCTGGCAAATAGGCATCATGTGTAATTTATGAACTTCTTGCACACCACACTGAGGGGCAGGTTTTCTCTTTCATATCCTATTTCCCTTCATTATCCTATCATACCCTTGTTATACCCCTTCCTTGTTCTATCGTCCCTCATGTACTTATCCCTTTTTTACTTTTGATCTTGACAAGGTTAAGGATCTTTGCAAGATTCATGTGTCCTATCTATTACACTTAATCTAGACCCTTTAGCTCCTATCCATTGCTCGCTTACATCCTTCATTACCACCTTTGATCTTGTTTATCCGATTCATCCCCTATCCAGATCTATTCATTGATCTTGATCATCACTATGGACAATATACAAAAATATGCTTTCCAAAAACCTATTGACATGGCCACTTCCTTGGACCATATGGCTTAGTTATGCTATATCCTTGCTTCACTGCAGTATATCATTTCTTTACATCGCTAAAATCCTTCCTTTACATTTCTATATCTGGTTCCTATGCTTGGATTAACATTCTGAGATAGTCCTTTAAAGCGTCATTCTCTTATCCATTCATGTACTCAAAATCCCTTTTTCCTTGCTAGACATTAGGGGCAAACATCAAAAAACTCTAAAAATCAGAAAAAGTCATGAAATAATCCCTAAAAAATTTTTTTTAAAATTCTTGAAAATTGAAGCATGAAAGCATGGACTGTCTATAAAATAAAACCAACAACAAACAAACTCTCAAAGTCTAAAATAAAATTGATCACATGTCTTATACAAAGATGTGTATGCTCAAAACCAGATAGATCGATTTTATACGGGTTACTCACTCTTTGAAACCAAGCACTTTTATCAATCATCAAACAATCAAAAGAATGACATAGATCAGTGTGACTACTAGATTTTATCCTACTTAGTCTTATCTTTATCAATAGATGGCAAAGCGTGTTTCATCTTTAAAAATCACTAAAAAATTTCCACTTTCTTGCTTTTCCACTTTTGTTTTTATTTGTGCATAATCTCTAGTCACTTTCGTGACCCCCCTTGGTTCTCCTTAGAACCCTCATCACTTGCAATCGATCAACATTATAGTCCTAGGGAACTTCAATCTTAAATCCCTTAGTAGCTCAACCAATCCATCCTTGTGTCAGTCAAGTCTGGATCGTTCACTCTGAGTCAATCATCTGTCTCCTACCTTACATAGAGTTTTGATCACTGGCACCCTATCAAATATGCCAAACAAGAACAATTTAAATCAATAACTCAAAGCACTTGAGCTATGCTGACATTTTTGTTGTATGTTGTCTTTTATATTGGCTTTTTCTCATTAATCCCTCTAAGTAACTCAAGGAAGTCTATCTTGACTAAGAGGTACAAGGATTGGGGGCATAATAACTTTCTTTGTTTTCTTCTTATGGATGTGATTTCGATAATCTGAAAACATCCTATAAACTGGGTGTCGGTGATAAGAGCCTTCGCATTATGGTGAAATAGCCTCACATACCTTGAGTCCATTTATATGCACACCTCAGTGAGGTCAGAACTATTTCCTTGTCTATTTTAAGTGTCTATTGTGTTTGCGTGCAAGAAGCATTTAGGTCATCTTTGCCTTCTTTTTGCTTGGTGCTTATGTTTGACTGCTATATCAAAGAGGACAGGAAATTCACATCATCCTAGCTCTTTGTACCTTGATGCTTATGTTTATTTCCTATATTTAACGCTCAATGATGATAAGAAAGTGAATCAATAGCCAGTGACTAGGTCCTAGTTGCATCTTCTGCATTCATGTTAAGTTTTGTGCATTGCATGGTGAATCTAGCATAGTAACAATAATTTTGGTCTTCTTCACCTAGAACTTGAATTTAAATCAACCTTCTCTTCATACCTAAGTGGTCAAAACCCTAATTTTCAACTTGCTCCGATTGGTGTCAAAATTGCACCCTTGGTTAATTTGACCATCCCGATTCCATTTTCGAGATTGAAATCGAAATCCGAGATCATCTTCCTAGTCAGTTTTGCATAATTGTGAGCACTTAGTGCTTTCATCAAATGCTCATTCTTTTCTTCAATTTGCGCTCAATTTCTCATCAATAAATGCTAAATCTTCAAATGGTCCTCTGAATCATTCTTTGCGCTCAAATCATTAATCGCTTAATCTTTTTATCAAATTTCTTGAAATCACTATGCAACCTGCTAATCTTTTGATTTTGCTCCCGAGGGGGCATACTCATGACATCATCATCATCAGTGATCACACCCTCAAAGTCAAAAGTTTCTTTCAAAATATTCATTACAAGTGGATTAGCTAATCTTTACAGAATATCAAACAAGACCTTATCATTAGGGGCATCTCAACTTCATCACTTCATATCAAGTTGATATTTCTTGATCATCTGAATCAAATCAATCTCTAGGGGCATATCAGTTTCATCGCATCAAATCAAGTTGATATTGTATTCATGTGAATCAGTCTCTTAACGTTAATCAATTTCATTGCTTTTCATCAAGCTGATTATTCATTTAAACTCAATCAAGGGTTTAAAGAGTATCTTTGATTGCATGCTCAACCTAAGGAGGTGTTTAGTTTCATCGCATCAAATCAAGTTGGATAGTTTATCTTCTCTCATCGTGTCTTGATCCATCAAGTTCAAGATCAGTTTTATCTTCACTCACTGTGTCTAGTTCAATCAAGTTCTAGATCAGTAAGATTCACTTCTTGTTCCATCAAGTTCAAGTTTGGTATCTTTTCCCTTCATCGGTCCTAGTTCAATCAAGTTTGGGATCGGTATTGCTTTCAATCAGTCTATTCAGTTTCATTGCTTCAAAACAAACTGAATACCTCTCTCTTCATCTAGTTCAAGATCAATCAAGTTCGGAACTGGTATCTCCTAGACAACAATTGTTCTTTGAATCAACGTACTGCTCACACATCAATTCAAAGATAGGCAAATGTAATACCCTAAAAATGGTCATCCAAAACCATGGGCCCCTAATCTTGACTAATGTACTTAAATTCAATAAAATTCATCAAGATCCTAAATCAAATAATCAATTTAAATCAATCATGAGAGCCTGATTAATTAATTCCTAAGGTATAAAAATGCAACATGGCAGTTACAATTAATTAAATTCTCATTTAATTAATTGATCAAATTCAAAATTCAAAATAGAAAATCTTTTTCAAATCAAATATCTCATTTATTTAATTAAATATCTTTTGCATATTTAATAAATAAATAAAAAATTGCAATAAATCTTCCAAAAAAAGGAAATAAATCAAGAAAGAGGAATTAATTTGAAAATTAAATTGGAAATTATGAGCACAAAAAATTCAAAAAAGGAAACAAATCAACTGAACTCAAGAAAAATGGAAAGAATCTGAGTTGCTAATTTAAACTCAATCTTATCTCTTCAAAGAGGAATTAAATTTTCCAATCAAATCATTTCACCTGGATTGTGCTTCCTTCGAGTCGAACTCAACCATTCATTAAAGATCAATCCCCACCTTTTGTCTCCCTCTTGATTTTCCTATAAATTCAGGCTCTCATTCTTCAATCAACATCTGAGAATTTTACATCATTATTATGCTAATATTGTGTTGCAATTTATCAAGGAAATTTTGAAGAAGATTTGCATAGTTAATTCATCAATCAACTTAGTTTTCATTTGGCTTTCATTTAATCTTAGAATCATTTAGACTTCTAGTTCATTAGCTTAGATTCATTTCTCTTATCTAGATTCAATTTCTTGCATATAATCTATCTTAGCTTCATTTAGAGCTTTGATCATTTAGCTTGATAATCTTATTTAGCTTAATCAATTAATCTTGCATTCAATCTTGCATTTAATTATTAATCTTTCATTCTCCTAGTTGCATGCATTTAAAAATCCTCCATTTGAGTGTATTCTAGTCACTAGATAGCTTATCAATATGAGAGCAATCCACACTTGCACTTTCTAGGAGGCAATACCCTGACTTGCAATGGATTTCATTTTGTTGTTTTTGATTAACTAACCCATGCAAATAATGGTTTATTGAAGTGTTTGTGCCATTGTAGGTTCCCCAAATTTCATACACACAGTGTATAGTCATCAAGTTTATGTGTGTGTGTGTATATATATATATATATATATATATATATATATATATATATATATATATATATATATATATATATATATATATATATATATATATATATATATATATATATATATATATATATATGTATGTATATATATGTATATATATTTATATATATGTATATATATGTATATATATTTATATATATGTATATATGTATGTATTTATATATGTATGTATGTATGTATGTATGTATTTATGTGTGTGTGTGTGTGTGTGTGTGTGTGTGTGTGTGTGTGTAAGTAAAAGTTTGGTGAATACAATTTTGATTTTTTAATTTTTTTCATACGCTAAGGGGGAGTTATGTATAGTCATTAAGTTTATATTATTAAGACACCATTTTTCCTTGATATCAAAGGGGTAGAGAAGTCATTATGGAGAGATGAAATATGTGTTATCTTTTGTTGGCACAAGTGTTGTCATTAATTACAAAGAGTGATATTGTTGCAAATATGTGTTTGTGTTTTCGTTGATGTCAAACTTGTTGATATCTTTGGTACAAATACATGTTCAGTTGTCAAAATTGTTGATATCTGCAGTCTAGATACATGTTTAGTTAGTGTAGTAACATAGGATTAGTTCAATGTTTATGTGGATATGTGGAAATTGATTGTGGATGATTTAGATGGTATATCCTATTATTTTATGGCTATGCTCAAAATTTTGGTCCACATTGTGGTGCTTTGAAAATACATCATGTTGGTAGATGTAAATATTGCATACATCTCAATATTTAGGTTCTGATTTGATCTACAATTTAAGTTATGCCGGTCTGTGTATTGGCTTATATAGTGAAAGAGACAATTAATGTGTTACATTCCTCTACCCTCAGTAATTTTGGTTATGCATTTCAATGGTTTAGCTAGGTTCATATTTGATGACTCTATGTGGTGCATTGGCAAGTATATTTGGTATTCTGCATTATGTTTTGAGTTAGTTTTTTTAGTGGGTATTAACATTTTTATCTCTTGGAGGCATTGGTTTGGGATAGATAGGAAGGTGTGCTGAAATGATATTATGCTTCACACACCATATTCTACCTCTTGGACTACCTTAAAGATTTTTATTGGGTTGACTACTCATATGTACACATTACATAAAATTAAGTAACCCAATTGATGTTATTTTGGTTGGGAATGGTATATAAGAGATGAAATTATTTTTGGAAGAGAGATGATAAGTTGTATGTTGTGTGAGTGGGCAATATTAAGTGGGTGCAAAGGTGAACAGGTGCAGTTGACTATTAATGAATAAGTCTTCACGTTAAGGGTTTCTTTCTACACTATAAACCCATCTCTGCTTCTACCTTGTAATGAATAAGTCCTCGTAAATTAAATAAATCTTGAAAAGTATTAAGCAACGTGGAAGTCAAGTAAATATAGATCAATAAACGGCAATTTCACCGAATTTTGAAATGTCTCCTCCGCGTAACACTAGCTTTCCTGATTCTCAGTTACATCATTTTGATTTGCTCCGTATTTCATTACGGTCAATTTTACTGTATGAAATCACAAAAAGAAAAAAAAGGAGCGAGTCCAGGATTGGAAATTTGGAAGTAGTTAGTTAGCAGTTACGTACATTGCGTCAAACTCAAAAGTCAAAATAATTTATTTTATTTTTTCGCTGAGAAAGAAAGGACTGAGACGTTAACCTTCTCTACTCCGTATTTCATTACGGTCAATTTTACTGTAATTTCCCCATGGAAATCAATGTCGACACCACACAGTTTAGTCTTCACGTTAGGGGTTTCTTTCTACACTATAAACCCATCTCTGCTTCTACCTTGTAATGAATAAGTCCTCGTAAATTAAATAAATCTTTAAAAGTATTAAGCAACGTGGAAGTCAAGTAAATATAGATCAATAAACGGCAATTTCACCTAATGTTGAAATGTCTCCTCTGCGTAACACTAGCTCTACAGCTTTCCTGATTATTTCACGTTTATTTTTTTTTGGCATGGCGAACTTTTTTCGCTGAGAAAGAAACGACTGAGACGTTAACCTTCTCTACTCAGTATTTTATTACGGTCAATTTTACTGTAATTTCCCCATGGAAATCAATATGGACACCACACAGTTTAGTCTTCACGTTAAGGGTTTCTTTCCACACTATAAACCCATCTCTGCTTCTACCTTGTAATGAATAAGTCCTCGTAAATTAAACAAATCTTTAAAAGTATTAAGCAACGTGGAAGTCAAGTAAAAATAGATCAATAAACGGCAATTTCACCTAATGTTGAAATGTCTCCTCTGCGTAACACTAGCTCTACAGCTTTCCTGATTATTTCACGTTTTTTTTTTTTTGGCATGGCGAACTTTTTTCGCTGAGAAAGAAACGACTGAGACGTTAACCTTCTCTACTCCGTATTTTATTACGGTCAATTTTACTGTAATTTCCCCATGGAAATCAATATGGACACCACACAGTTTAGTCTTCACGTTAAGGGTTTCTTTCTACACTATAAACCCATCTCTGCTTCTACCTTGTAATGAATAAGTCCTCGTAAATTAAATAAATCTTTAAAAGTATTAAGCAACGTGGAAGTCAAGTAAATATAGTTTAGTCTTCACGTTAAGGGTTTATTTTTTGTAAAATCTAGTAGAGTCTCCATGTTGAAATTAACAAGCATGATCTTTTGATTTTAAAGTTTAACACAATCAATAAAATCTAGTAGAGTCTCCATGTTGAAATTTTTTTAGTTTTCTATAATGAAAATAATTTCTAACCATTACAAAATTCTCATAAATAGATATTAATATCAATTAGGTCCCCACTAATTGTGGATCTAAACTTAGAGTTTAACTAAGTCCTAACTTGTGTGACCTATTCTAAACTAAAAAATTATTATTTGTAGGTTAAGTAGAGGAATCAAACATCACTTTAGAAAATATCAACCTTAAGCATATTTAATATATTCATTTAAAAGAATAAAAGAATTCTTTAGCCAAAATAATTATCTATTGTTACTTTGTGTAGTGTCATATTTTACCCTAGAAATCTCACACAATGTCTTGCACTTGCATCAATGTGGATTCCTCTATTTCATTTTTGAGATCATTTATGCTCTATTCTACCTTAAAAAATTATAAAAGATCCTACACTTAAATATTTATCAAATACAAAATCTAACGCTAGATCCTATGTTAAGGGACTCAATGCTTGCATCTCCCCCTAGAGGCCCATTTTTTGGTGGACCTAGCATGAAATTCCTACCAAAATGAGTCGAAATTTAATCTGTTGTGAGTGTCAACCTAATCTGAATTGTCAATTTGGATTCCAACACCTAGTGTATAACCTACAGTATTGTAGACATTTAATAGCAAAATTTAGACAACAAACTTGTAAAGAGATGTATGTAGCTCAAAAAAGGTGTCATATTCCATTTCAAAATTTTAGTTTATACATTTTGCAATTGATCCCAAGAGTCACAAGACCCCTTTGAAATTTGAAATGAACAATCTAGATAATATTTATTGCAATAAAATTAAAACATTATTAGAAAAACTATATATATTTACTAGTCCAACTTCACAAGGTGATAACTTTTTACTCGGTTCTTGAAATCTAGAGCCGCTTACATCATTGGAAAGGTCTTGAAGAGAACTAATTTTATTCCCCTAACACCATGGCCTTTGATTTTTATCAATTTAAAGGACTGACGACACTTTCGACTCCAAATTATTTTCTAAAAGTCTCAAAAAACATAATTTACTCGAACCTAGAAAATACCAAAAAAATAGATTTTTGATATTTTCAATTATTACTTGTGTCAACACTATTAGAGTTCTCCTAAATTTTTATTTGGTCATAACCTTTGTCTTTTGAGATCTAATCATGTTCTCTGCATTTTATTGATACTTGTTAAAGTACACCTTAAATAACATTTTTGATAAATATATAATGAACATGTTTTATCCTTCATAATAACAAGAGCAATTATACAAGGAATGAGAAATGAAAATATAGAAGAGTAAACTACAAAAAATTAACATCCAATATTTTGCTACATGAAAGATACACTCAAATATTGATTCATGTTTATCATTTATTATTGCCATTATGATATTGCACTAACACTTGTAGAGCTTCTAAAATAGAATTGCATCACATCCTTCATGTGGAACTTGAGTGAGTTTCATACCTAAGGCATTCTTGTCATTCTAGAATTTATTATTCATTTAGCCTATGTCCTTGTAAGGGCATGCACTCTATATCTCATCATGGTTATTATTGAGGTGGAAACACAATCATGAGGTTTGACATAGGCTAGCCCTTATACAACACAACCATTTTCCCCATTTTCTATTTGTATAGGTCAAGACCTGATAGCGAGGTTAAAGACATGTAGATCAAACACCAAAAAATATTACTAGACCTTGAATGGACATAATCCCTATGGCTAGGGTGCCTAAGGCCCTCATTTTTGCCATTTGACCTTGCAAGAGTGGAGAGCTTTGTTATTCCATTTTCGATTATCTTCCTAACATTTGTCACCTTCAAGTATGGCTTCCAAATTCTTCTTTAAATCATAACTATTGGCTTTGTGATTACTAAGAAAGTGATCATTGATGTCAGCCTTAACCAAAAAATAAACCTAAAAGGTGTAAGTTGTATATAAATACAACTCCCTATTTCATTTGAAACCCCATCTCTCACATCTAGAATCTATTAAGCATTGTAATTGAGAATTCAATCAAGCATATTCAAGGAAATTGAGGACAAGTATGTAATAAGGGATTCAATCTTTCAAGTTTAGTAATCATTATCAAGTTTCATGTGTTCATATGAAAAGATGCATTAATATCCATCAAGTAACATAAAATTTTTTGTTAGACTTCAAGGTAAGGGTTTCATATCAAAGGTATCATTTATCATTCCAAAAATTTTCATTAAGTTTTACATCTTTTGTCCTACCATGTGTAAACTCACTTTCACCCAAAATTGATCTAGTGAAGGTGAAAACATGTAGACGAGATTTGACTTAGGCAAGCCCCTATACAACATAAAAAATTTTATCTTTTCATGTGTGCAAATATAGATCCAAAAACCAAAAGTTGTATAATTGCATGGAGTGGAATAAGATGGATACTCTCAAATTTTGAAATAGTTGAAAATCCCTAGATCACATTAGTTTGTACACCTATATGACATTTTTGTGCTGATTTTTGGAGGGACGATGAAATTGAAACTTTTTGTTTACAAAGACTCCTTCAAACTAGGGCACCTAGCACAACAGTCCAACACTTTTAGCACAAGATTTGTTTCGTAGGTTCTTCTTTGTCTCTTGATTCTAGAATTCTACTTCTATATAATTCAGTTCCAGTTCTACATCTTTTTGTTTATACTCAATGTTGTAAAATTATTATCGCTTTACCTAAGATCTTGCATATTCATATCATAATCATATCCAATCTAATCAAGTATAAAAGGTGAACTATTAAACAAAGTTTTTAGGTCTCCTTAAGAATTGAAGCTGAACCCTATTAGTTGTTGCCCTAATGAAATGATCCCAAGGTTGAAAATGGTGAAGCAATAATGTTTAATTTTCATCCCTAAGTTAAGACTCCATTCAATACTTTTCATTTTAGTGACCAAACTTGTTTTGCGCTATTTCTGATATAGATGTTTTTCTCCATTAGCCATACTCTTGATGACATTAAACATATAACCTCCTTAAGGAAGTCATAATAAAAAATAAGCTAGCTCAAGAATAAATGTAGTTGGATTGTGCACTTCTAAGCAGCTTCCAACATTGAAATCATTTTAAGCAACAAATATGATGTATGAGAGACCATGAAGAAAACCTTGTAGTGGAGAAAGAACACAAGACAGGAGACACACAATGATATAATAATAGATAAGAAGTTTTTATTATTACCCAAAAACATATTATATAACAATTTATATAAATGTCTTCACAAAACAGAGTTGCCCATAACTCCTTTATGCATTATACATTCATTCATTCATCAAACAGAGTATTACATTTTGCTCTCTTTAAAATAGAGCCTATTCATAGCAAAAACAAAAGAGGTTTCTAGAATGCCTGCGTGAAAAACCTAACCATCTAGATGCATCAAAAAGGAGTAGAAGAAGACTCGAGAAATTGGAGTGAATGTAGTAGTTGGAGTAGTTAGGATATGAAGGCAGGGGAGATTAGAGGAGTCCAACTGGAGTCCACGTACGCCAACACTCCCCCTTAATCTTCACTGCCATATATGTCTACAATACCAATTCCTTCTTTGAGGTGTTCAAAAACATTCTTTGCAAGTGGCTTTTGAAAATGTCAGCTAGTTGTTCACTAGACCTGCAAAACTGAAGATATATGTCACCATTGTTCACCAATTCTTGAATAAAATGATATCTTGTATCAATATGTTTGCTCTGTTTATGAAAGACGTGATTTTTAGATAAAGCAATTGTGGAATTGTTATCACAATAGATTTTCGTAGGTTCTTCTTGTTGATGCCCCAAATCTGAAAGTACTCTCCTCATCCATATTGCTTGGCAAGCTGATGATGTGGCTGCAACATATTCTACTTCAGCTGATGAGAGGGTGACAATTGGTTGTTTCTTTGATGCCCAAGAGATAGCACCAGAACCAAGATGAAAGATATACCTGGAAGTGCTTTTTCTATCATCTATGCTACCTCCCCAATCACTATCTGTATATCCAATCAGTTTGTAGTCATTTGAAGATGTATATAAAATCCCAAAACTCTTTGTTCTATCTACATACCTTAAAATTCTTTTCCTAGTTTTCCAATGTGATTCTTTTGGTTTATCCATGAATCTAGAAATAAGACTAGCCCCATACATAATATCCAGTCTTGTGACAGTTAGATACACGAGGCTGCCAACTAATCTTTTGAATAAAGTTGCATCTACACTAGGAATTTTGTCATCCTTACTAAGTTTTAAACGCAAAGCAATGGGTGTAGGTGCTGGATTCACATTTGTCATCTTAAATCCCTTCATCAAATCATTAGCATACTCACTTTCACATATGAAAATGCCTTGATCATTTTGACTTACCTCCATGCTAAGAAAGTATCTCATGAGCCCCAAATCAGCCATATCAAATTCCTTTTTCATGGTTGTCTTGAATGAGTCAATGGACATGTTACTTGTGAATATCAAATCATCTACATACAAACAAACTATCAAGATTTCCTTTTTATCATTCACTTTGATATACAAAGTTGGTTCATTGCCACACTTGCCAAACCCATTGTTCACAAAGTAAGAATATATCCTATTGTACCAACCTCTAGGAGCTTGCTTCAAACCATATAAGGCCTTTTTCAGTTTGTATACCTTATGTGCTCGTCCCAAAATTTCATAACCAGGTGGCTGATTTACATACACTTCTTCTTCTAAAATACCATTCAAGAATGCTGATTTAACGTCCATTTGGAAAACTTTCCATTTGTTTTGAGCTGCTACAGATAAGACCATTCTTATTGTATCCAATCTTGCCACAAGTGCAAATGTTTCATTGTAGTCTATGCTCGGTTGTTGTGCAAAGCCTTTAGCCACTAGTCTTGCCTTGTGTTTCTCTACTTTTCCATCAATATTATACTTCATTTTATAAACCCACTTAACTCCAATCACATTCTTGTCTTTAGGAAGCTCAACTAGATCCCAAGTTTGATTCTTTTCAATAGATTGGATTTCTTCATCCATGGCTGCAATCCATTTGTCATCTTTAACATCATCTTCAAAGTAAATTGGATCAACTTGTATCAGGAATGAAAAATTAGTGTATATATCATCATTTCTAGCCTCTTGGATTTCATCATAAATCTCCCTTAGACTACGTGTCTTCTTTGAAGTGTTTATGGATCTTGATCTTAGTGATGCAAGGGTTGGATTAGAAGATTCATTGTTGTTATAACTAGTTGGTGTTGTAACATTTGGAGTACTGGGTGCTCTAGAAGGTGTTGTAGGTGCATTTGCTTGGGTAGTAGGATTCTCAACTTGAGTTTCATTCTCTTCATTCTCTTGTGGAACACTAGTTGCAATTGTAGTTGTTTTGTCTATGCTGCCATCCCATGCTTCATCTTCAACAAACTCAACATCGCGACTTATAATCAACTTCTTTCTGATAGGATTGTACAACTTATATGCCTTGGATTGTTTACTATATCCCACAAATATGCACTTCTCTCCTCTATCATCTAGTTTCTTTCTCAACTCTTGAGGTATCAAGGAGTATGCCACACAACCAAAAACTCTTAAATGTGATATGTTATGCTTCCTTTTGCTCCAAGCTTCTTCTGGTGTTTTATTTATCATTGCTTTTGTTGGACACCTATTTAATATGTATACCGAGCATGCAACCGCTTCTGCCCAATACTCATTTGGTAGATGTTTTGCTTTTATCATACTTTGTGCCATTTCCATAATTGATCTATTCTTTCTCTCAACTACTCCATTTTGTTGAGGAGTATACCTTGCCGTAAATTGTTTATTTATGCCATTTTCTTTGCAAAAATTCTGAAAATCAATTGATATGTACTCTCCACCTCGATTAGTTCTCAATATTTTAATATAGTATCCACTTTCTTTCTCAACTTTCGCCTTGAACTCCTTAAAAACAGCAAACACATCTGATTTATATTCCAAGAAATAAACCCATACTTTTCTGCTGAAATCATCAATGAATGTCAAGAAATAATGCTTTCCACTTATGGAAGGTGTTTGCATAGGTCCACAAAGGTCTGAATGTACTATCTCAAGTGGATGTTTTGCCCTATAAGACTCTCCAACTGGAAATTATTTTCTATGTTGCTTTGTCAATATGCAACTCTCACATGTGGTCTTAAGTGGCTCTATTGGTAGTAGCCCATATACCATTTTCTTCTTGTATAACAGTTGTAACCCTTTGAAGTTTAAATGGCCAAGCCTTAAATGCCATAACCAAGTTTCATTTTTATATGAGGGTCTGAAAGATAATTCAGCAACCTTTTGCAATCCTTGTGGCTCTACAAATAGTTCACTTTGAATTCTTAATGGAAACATCTTGTTTTTTGTCATTTCTACTTTTGCAATCAGCCTATTGCTTGGTTTCTTGTCTAGAATCACACATTTACCATTTTCAAAGTATATTCTATATCCTTTTTGCACTAGTTGTCCAATGCTTATGAGCTTGTGTTGCAATCTAGGAACATAATATACATCAAAAATATGCTTCTCTTCACCTTGCTTAGTTCTTATGTTAATTGACCCTTTGCCCATGACTGAAACTCATTGATCATTTCCCAATTTTACTTCTAATTTTACTGAGTCATCTATTGTTGCAAACATCTAAAAAATAGGGGTAAGTAATCTTTGATTTTTTCTATAAATAGCCCTGGCCATTTGAAGTTGTAATCAAATCTAATAAAATCTAAAAAATACTCATGATCGAAGGTTATTTTTTTTGTAATAAAAAGATCAAAAGATAATAAGGGTAAGGAGAGATAAGATTAGATAATAAGGGTAAGGAGAGATAAGATTTAAAGTAAATGGACAATGATAATCTATATTCAATTTAGATGAGATCAAAATACCAATATTATAATTGCCATAATTTCATGTAATCATTAGCAACATTGGTACAATCTTCTAAAGAATGAAACATAAGATTTTTGAAGTTGCATACAATCAAACCATAATATTTCATGCATAGATTTGAGATACAAGTCTATATAATAACATAAGCTGCTAAAAAGAAATCCCCTATTTCGGAGGCCCACATCTTGGACTTACAAAATCTGAAAAAATAAAAGACTGGACTTGATAAGGAGGATAATGAAATTAAACTTGACATCCCCCTCAATGTGGACCCCAATGGTACTAAAGATGATGAAATGGATGTTGATAAGCTCTTTAGGAATTCTCTAACATATCAGGAGAAGTGATTCTAATGGGTTTTGGGGGAAATTAAGATTTTGAAATAGGGGTTTAAGGATCTCATTGTTACCTTCACTAAGATTTCGGCTCCAGATAAGACTCTCAAACTCCTAAAGTTGTCCCAAGAAATTGTGAAAGATATTAAGGTTATGAAGACTGAACATGAGGCTAAAATCGACAAGTTGGAGAAAGACATACAAAAGCTTAAAAGTAAACTTAAGGGTTTGGTGGACATTAGCATTGAAGCCAAGTATAACAGTGCCAAGGGCCTCAAAAGAGTCAAAGAGGAAATTTCCATGCAGAAGGAGAAGATGACCAAAGCCAAGAGATCCCCAATTATCAACTTGGCTAAGAAAAACCAGGAGGTGCAAGCATCCACAAGACCAGGAAAAATGTAGTTCAAGGTTCATTATGGAGCAACTACAAGAGATTAATAATAAAGTGATGTAAAAGAATGTTGAGCTTATGAAAGCTCTATCTTAGTTTGTTTTGCTTGTGCGTCCAGTTTAGGTCTATTTTTTTGTGCTTCTTTTGGGTGGGGGGGGGAGGCGGGAGGGTGAATCCCCTAGTTCTATTCTTGTTTAGCGGCTGGTTTGATTTTGGTTACTGTGTTTAATTTTTAGATGGATTTGGGTTTTGGGTCCCTGTAAAACCCATTTATCTTAATCAAAAACATAATAAAATATAGAACTCACCAATTTATTTAACTTAAGAAAATAAAATAAGATGTAACATCAATAGATCATAACATCATTTTCAAAACTAACAAGCATGATCATTTGATTTTAAACTTTAACACAATCAAAAAAATTTAGTAGAGTCTCCATGTTGAAAATATTTTAGTTTTCAATAATGAAAATAATTTCTAACCATTACAAAAGTCTCATAAAAAGATATTATATGCGGAGAAATTGGGTGATGAAAATGAAAAAGTCAGATTGAAAAGACCCACACACCAATGAGACTATTGGTCCAAGTATAGGAACTATTTCAAATAGTTCAACTTCCCAAAGGTTCCCAAAGGGTATCTCATTGTTCTCTATCTCACAAGATCCCTAAAGTCAATGTTTTTCTCTCAGATCACTAGGCAAAGTGACTTAGGAATGAACACTCCAAGAATGAGTGATGTTTGATTTATATGGATGAGTGCATTCTAAGATGTATGATATTGAGACTATGATGATTAATCTAGCATACAAATTATGATAAGATTAGCATATTATCCTAGCAATGATATACTTAGTCTAACATGAATGATATATTAAAATGCTTCTGAATGCTATTATGATGATTTTACAAAGAGAGGCTAAAAATGCTTAGTAATTGACTATAATGTAGATGCATGAAAGATAATTGATTGTGAAAATGAAGAAAGACGACTCTATTTATAGGGAAAATAGGGCAATGGATGGTCAATATTGAATAATCTTAATAAGGGCCAGGATTGAAAGTTAATCAATCTATGTTCACAATTCTCACCAATGAAATGGTGACAATTGTCAACAAGAGGTTACTTAAGAAGAGATGTATTATATGCCTGAGAAGATATGGAGGTTACTTTAGGAGGTAAGGTTAAGGTTAGGTTAGGGTTATCCAATGGATAAAGCTTTCACCCAAGGGATAAACTCTTGTGCAAGGGTTAAAGAGATAACCAAGGTTAAAGCCATGAATGATTAATGAGACCCTTGGGGTAGATGAGGGTTGAGTTAGAGGAATGTCTCTGATCATGCAAGAAGGTTGAGTTAACCAGTAATGGTTAGGAATACTTTGAGGGTTAACTTGTTGAAGACATAAAGCCTTTAATGGTCATTGAAGAATTTAGAGGCTTTGAGAAGTGACTTCTCTTTGCTTAGGAATTTGACAATAATTAGGAGATGAATTAGGCTAAATTGGAAGTGATTAGAAGAATCTAAAAGGGGTTTAGGAGGCAAGTGGGAGATGTAGGAAAATGCAAGTGGAGGGAAAATGATTTTAATTGAAATAAAATTAATTTATTTCAACAAAATAGGTGCAACTTGCATAAATATAAGTGGGGGGATTTAATAAACAAATTAAATATATTTATTTGTAAGGATCAATTTAATTAAATTTAAATTTAATTAAAAAGGGAGAAAGGGAAACTAATTAAATAAAGTAATTTATTTAATTAAAGGCTAGAAAAGGTTTAGGTGAACTTAATTAAATAAATTGAGTAATGTATTTAATCAAAGAGATGAATGTGAAGAAATTAATTAAATAGAATTTAATTAATAGGAGGAATGGGGTTAAAATAAATATTAAATATTTATTTAGGAAAGTGGTCAGATTTATACGTCTACATTTTGCCCTTGTTTGAAGTGACATGTGTGCACTTATTGAATCAAAGAAAATTTGCTGGATATGTTGTCAAAATTTGATAAATATGATGCCCCAGATTTGATGAATGATATTGATGATGCCCCCTCAGAAGATGAATCAAGGATTTAGTGAAAAATTGTCAAGTTGATGAGCATATTTGAATAAATTGTAATATGAGAATATTGACTACATTCAATACACATTATTGATTCATCTCCCAAAAATGATGTTGATAAGGTTAAAAAAGAAAAAATGAGAAAAATACATGCCCCACTTATTAACCTTTTTGATTTTACCCTATTAAAAAGGTAAAAAGTGATTTTTAAAAATCATTTGCACACTTGTCTCTTTGTGATTGTGACATTTGGAGCTTTGGCGACGATGTCGATTCCATACCCCTCACTGATTTGAGCACGTCAGGTGACACCAGAGACCCACTATCTATGGCCCACCAGTAAGTGGTCAAAATCCCTCCTCATTTTTGATGAATTTTATTCATTTTGATCACATTTTTCAAATTTGTTTTGGATTTTTCTAGGTTAGCACGTTAGGTAATTTTCTTTGCGCATATGATAGGAGTGTTAGCATGTAGAAAAACACTAGGTGTTTTAGCCTCTGGGGACCACATTATAGCATGATCAGGGGGTAGGTTAGTGCATAGGATGATTTAGCGCATTAGGTCTGCATAGAAGCGCAATGGGTAGGTTGGGTAGCACATAGGATAGTTTAGTGCATAGGGATAACAATGTAGTGCAATGTGAGTTCTAGTTAGTACACGGTATAGGTTTAGCACATAGGGTTTTGCTGCTAGTGCATTGATGAAAAATGATAGCACATAGGTGGCAGCATAGCACTTAGGAGCCTTGGGTTAGCGCGTAGGGTCCAAAGTTGATGAAAAAGTGATTGTGAAGAATGCGTCATGAATTGAATAGATTAGATAGATGGCGTAGATGTCTATATGTGTCTATTGATTGTTCAGTTATGGTTTATGATCCAATGTGAACCCTGCTTTGTGATGATGTTCGATTTTGATATGCTGGTGTAGGATGATCGGAGTCTTGCTGCTGTCAATATGAATTGCTTTCGATATGGAGTGCCAAGTTGATTGATTTTTGATGTGGATCCTGATTTTGAGTTTGATATGGATCTTAATGTTGCTTTCGATATGATTTTTTTATTTTCGATATGAGTCTTGATTTGATATCCCATATGAGTCCTGATTTGATTTCCGATATGAGTCCTGATTTGATGCTTGCAATATGTATTTTGATTATGCTTGCGATATGGATCTTTGATTGATTTCTCGATATGGATCTTTGATGTTGCTTACGATATGGATTTGTGATTGATTTCTCGATATGGATCTTGATTGATTTCTCGATATGGGTCAGTGATTCTCGATATGTGTCTTTGATTAATTTCTCGATATGGGTCAATGATTCTCAACATGGATCTTCATTGATTTATCGATATGGGTCAGTGATTCTCGATATGGCTCTTGATTGATTTCTCGATATGGGTCAGTGATTCTCAATATGGGTCATTTCTTGATTCATGGATTGATGTGAATATATTTATGATGTGTTCTTGAGATGCTTCGCTGTTTCAAGTTGATTTTGCTTTGATTTGATATAACGGATGGATTTGGGAACTGATGATAGATACTTGTTGTTTTGGAGGAAGAGCTTGGCGTGCTCTTGTCTCGAGAGTGATTTTTGAGGCCATGGACATTGATTCCATTTTTTTCAGAGGCTGAGAGAGATTTTTTTGAGAGATGTGGGTTGTCCTCCTTACTAGACATACCTCAGCATATCATTAACTGAGGTTTATTGACAATATTGGCAAAGAGGTGGCACAGTGATACAAACACATTTCACTTGGCTACGAGCGAGATGATAGTTACACTAGAGGACTGTTATCAGATTTTGTGGATTCTTGTAGTTGGGGCTCTATTACCTTATGAGTAGACTAAGGAGGGTGGGACAGAGGCTCTCCATCGCATCTTCCAAGATGATCAGATTAGTGGGTAGGAGATTCCGTGGTAGGAATTTTTGGGTTTTGGTTATGCTCCACTGCCCTCAGTACTAGCAAGTTTCATTTGTGGGTTTCTCTATCCCAACCATAGGTCAAAGGGACTAGCCATTGGATGGGGCTTGGTGCTAGAGGATATGGTGACCCAGGGACATAGGTTTGCATGGGGGTCCTGTAAGTTGGCCCATCTATACAAAGAGCTTCACCAAGTGGTATATCTAGGATATACTAGTTTATTTGGTGGGGTGACATTGTTATAGGTGTGGGCCTGGAGCATATGTGCATGTCCAGACCATTTGCAGATAGGGATAGGCTAGTTTGTCTAGCTTATGCTTATGAGTATACAGGTGTAGTTGTCCAGTGTAAGCTGGGAAAACTAGAGCATTGGCAGAGGGCATTGCATGATATTGATACGATCATTTGGAGATCGTATATGGATTGTGAGGTGTGGGCAGAGGATGGGCTAGAGATGCCCTATGTTATTATGTCGAGGTATTTGATTGGGAATATGCCATTTATTATTGAGCAATTATTGCATAGCCATGTTCAACAATAATATTGTAGACAACATGGGATGCCATAGGGAGCCTGTTTATATGATCATCGGTGGCAAGATGTGTTAGAGTGGGGAACCACTCTAGATAGCATAGCAGCGGTTGAGGAGTCTATGTCGCTGGCAGGATAGATCTAGGATTATGGGGCTAGGATTCTAGATGATGGTATGACAAAGGAGTTTTCAGCCTACTTCATGCCACATGCAGTGGCACGAATATCTAATCCAATAGAGATTTTGTTCACTTTTTATGATGATGAGGATGAGAAGCCCCAAAGGAAACGGGGGGCCAGAAGGAGAGATAACGAGGGAGAGGAGGTAGGAGAGGGAGGTCGAGATGATGGAGGAGGTGGTGGAGGAGGAGGTAGAGGTAGTTTTGATAGAGAGAGAGGGGGTGGAGATAGGGGAAGAGGAGGTGGAGGAGATAGAGGAGGAGGGCTCATTCTTGGTGCTAGTGCGGTTGGTAGGGTAGGCGTAGTGCTAGCAACGGAGGGTGGTATAGAGGGTGATAGGAGACCTACCAAGAGGAGGAGGTTTGATGTTCTACCTCCACCAGTGCCTTAGACAAGGATAGGTGTGGGTGGGACCATGACACAGGTACCCATTAAGATTAGGGTGCCCACCCATCAACAAGATTCACAAATTAGAGCACTATAGGTCTTGGTGCAGCAATTGCAGGCATAGGTGCTAGCGTAGTAGTGACAGATTACACAAGTTATCACAGAGTAGGATACAGAGATAGAGCATCGGGTACAAGTAGAGGCACTTGCTAATAGGTTGCAGAGAGCAATGATTGGTGCCCCAGTTCAAAACACACTGAGAGAGATATAGTACTCGGCCAAGGAGGCTGGGTATTACAACCATCTATATGAGTATGTGGTCCCTCGAGACCATAGAGGTGCTAGCTATGCTACAATGGCATCCAATCAATCCATCCATAGTTATACGAAGACAAAGAGAAGAGGTGTTATGGGGACTACTCGATGTGATCCACCTAGTGGAGATCTAGGAGCTGGGACATCTACTGTTAGATCATCATCCTCAAGAGATAGTCATACCTGAGAGACCTATCTCTATTGTTTTGATCACTTTGTTGTATTTTGACAGACATGATATCCCTTTTACATTTCAACCATTTTTGAGATATATATATATATATATATATCGATTTCCTCTGATCCACATGTGATGTGTTTATTAATGATGATTGATTTATGATGTTCATTACATTTTTGAGATGATGTGAATGTATGATTCATGATGAGATGAGTGAGAATGTGATGATGTATTGCATCGATTACTTTGATTTATGAGATGTATCGTAAAAATGAGATGTATAATAATGATAATGATGTGAGATGTATCTTGAAAATTAGATGTATGATAATGATAATTATGTGAGATGTATCTTGAAAACGAGATGTATGATAATGATAATGATGTGATACTAATCCAAGATTAAGATGATATGCAACTAAATGCAAGATTTAAGAATGATATGCAGCTAAATGCAAGATTTAAGAATGATATGCATCTAAAGGATCACTTTAATTTTGTCACTGTCATTCCTGTTTAGTCACTTACATTTATGCTCTGTTTTTGTTATCATTGAGCTTTTGATATTTTGAAAGTTAATACAATCAGCATGGTATAAATGACTCATAACAACCTGAGTATAACTTATATAGATCTTGATATTACAAGGTGGCACAAGTGTCAAGGTATAATTGAACCAAGATGACCTAAGTGTTGCTTGTGTAAAACAGACAAGAGTTAACCATTTGCATGTGCAAAGTGGAAAATTTCTTCAATGATATGTTTCCAATCATGTCTCAAGATGAATTTGCATCATACGAATGATTGCCTCACAAACAAAAAACAAAAGAAAAATATTAGATTCCTTCATCGCTTCTCTAGCCCAATGCATCCTTGAGTAACTCAAGAGATCTAATGATTTAAAAATTTAAGATACAAAATAGTCAAAACTTCCTGCTAAAATGTAAGAAAATCATAATTTAGAAAATCATCCATCATATGTGTGTTAAAGTTGCAGTTGGATAATGGCCTTGTTTTCTATCTCGACGAGCGGTTTTTTACATTACTTCTCTAGTATGCTATGATACTAGTTTGTTTGTCTGAATACTAAAGCGAGAGGTATTTATCATCATGGATATACACGTTGATTACCAAGCCATGGTGGTATATGATATATATGTGTTTCTAGATAATCAAGGACAATGACTACGCTAAGTGTGTTTGCGACAATGTTGCATGAACAAGTGTATGTCTATGATATAGGAGCTTCTCTCTCACAAATAGTGCTTGTTGCCAGGTTTTCACTAGTTGTTTTTATTGCACTTTATGGTTTATTTTTATTTTTTTCTATTTTACTAATTTTTTTGTTTTTTTAATATTTTTTGCCTTTTTCTGTGCATTGGACGACTCAAGTGTAGAATTTATTCAGAAGGATACTATTGGTTGGTTCATCGAGCACGTCTCCTTCTAAAGTTGACAACTGATATGGGCCTGATCCATAGGCTGATATGATGAGAAAGGGACCCAACCAGTTAGGTTCAAACTTCCCCATCTTTTCTTGATCTTGCTGACTTTTGGGATTTTCCTTTAGTACAAGATCATTGACCTTGAAAGCCCTTGGGATGACTTTGTGATTATAGCTTCTGCACATTCATTGCTAATATACCTTGAGATGGTTATAGGAATGTTGTCATTTTTCATCAAGAAGCTCTAGTTCATGCAACCAGTTTACTCGATATTCCTCATCCGATATGAGGCCCTTCAAAGATACTCTAAGAGATGGGATTTCTACCTCAAGAGGTAGAATTTATTCTGAACCATACATCAATGAATATGGTGTAGCCCCTATAGGTGTTCGTATACTAGTCCTGTATTCCCAAAGTGCTGGATTGAGTTGTACATGCCAATCCTTGCCCATATTATTTACTATTTTCTTGAGGATTTTTAGGATTGTTTTATTCGATGCCTCGGCTTGACCATTCCCCTGTGGGTAGTATGGTGTGGAGAAGTGATGTTGGATTTTGAATCATTCACATAGCTCTCACACATCTTGATTCTTGAAAGGACACTCGTTGTCTATGATGATGGAACTAGGAATGCCATATCTACAAATGAGATAATTGAGAATGAATGAGGAGATCTGTTTTCCAGTTGCAGTGGTCATTGGGACTACTTCAATCCACTTTATGAAATACTCTATTGCAGTGATAATGAACTTATTTCCATTTGAAGAAGAAGGATGAATTTTCCCTACTAAATCAAGTCCCCATTGATAGAAAGGCCAAGATGTGGTGAATGGATGCAACTCCTATGTTGGTGCATAGATAAGATTGCCATGAATTTGACATTTAGGACATTTTTAAGAAAATTGATATGACTTTCTCTCCATTATGGGCCATTAATATCCCATTCTCAAAAGTTTCTTGACAAGAGTAGGACCACTTGAATGTGTACCACAGATACCCTCATGAAGGTCATGTAAGGAAGACTTGGATTTGTTACGATCAAGGCATCAAAGAAGAGTACCATTTAGACCTCGACTATAAAGTGTGTCAGTGGTTAAGGTATAGCGGGTAGCTTGTAGGATGAAGTTACATTTTTGGTTGTGAGATAGGTCGGGTGGAAGAGTATTATTTTTGAGATAATCATAGATTGTCCCATATAGAGGTGAATCTGAACCAGTTAGGGCATAGATGACTTGGGATGTGGAATTGTCATAGGCTGTGGAAAATAATTGCTCTACCAGGAACTTGTAAGGACTCTGTTTATCTAGAATTTGCATAACTGAAGCGATAGTGGCCATTGCATCGACAACTCTATTGTCCATTCTTGGGATTTTCTCAAAGGTGATGTGTACAAAGTATCGTTTGAAATCATCCACCATTCTTTTGTAAGGCATTAGCTTACCATCCTTTGTCTGATAGTCATTGTTGAATTGATTGATAACTAATTGAGAATCCCCATAGACTCTCAATTATGTGATTCTCCATTCCATAGCCATTTTGATTCTTATTACCAAATCTTCATATTCAGCGATGTTGTTGGTGCATGGAAACATCAGTCTATAGGATCTTGGAATTGTGTACCCTTCTATGGTGATAAAAAGGAAGCTGGCACCTGATCCTTGTTGTGTATAGGACCTATCAAAGTACAAGATCCATTACTTGGGTGTGACAATGAGTATATCCATGTCTGGAAATTCCACCTAGAGTGGTTGTTGGTCTAGTAGTGGTGCTTCTACCAATTGATCTGCAATTACCTATCCTTTGATCGCTCGACTGTTAGGATTACCACAGATACTGAGGGGGGGGAGGGGGTGAATCAGTATCTAACCGGTTAGTAGATTTTCTTATCTTAAAATATGTAGAACATATTATAACAGTGTACCGGTATGCAAGAAATAATGCAATAAACATAATTAAAAACATCCACATGAAAAGCACACCATGACACAAGGATTTAACGAGGAAACCTAGTGTGGAAAAAAACTCGATGGGATTTGTGACCCACAATATCCACTTACTAACCAATAAGAGACTATTACTTACAAGAGGGGCTTGCACATGCAGGAAGGCCAATTGCCTAGAGCTCACTGCTCAATGGGAAGTCTCACTGACTTACAATGTGGATTTAAACAAATCCAATATCTTGTACTGCTTTACAATAGCATCCATAATGCCTGATTCAGTACTGGTTGCTACTCTGCTTCTTACATAAACCCTTTAACCTATATTTTGCATAATAGGTCTGCCTTAATATTTTTCCCTTTCGCTTACATCACTTTCTTTTCTTTTTAAAATGTCTACAATGATCTCTCTTATATATAAGATTCATTTTACAACATGCCAAGTCGGCTTACAAAGTTTTTACAATTATAAATAAAATATAATATAACAAAATCCTGTTGGCCTCTATGCCAGTATACTTCCTTTCTTTGTGCCAGTGCTGGTGTCTTGAGTGTTAGTGTAGAGTCTGATCGTTGATGCTGGTGAACTATCTTGCTGGTGTAATGCCTTGTCGGTGCCATAGGATTGTAAGATTGCCATCAATGACAAAACCTTCAATCACCTACAATGTCTCATTGGAGTGTGCATATGCCAACAATCTCCCCCTTTGGCATTGATGGCAACACTCATGAGAAATTTCAAAAGTGTATCCAAAAATGTGAAGTCCAAAAAATGTTACCAAAAATGTGTGTGCTCCCCCTGACCATATGATTCCTATGATGTTGAATTTTCTCATCCCACTACTCCCCCTTTGGCATCAATGACAAAGGTTGTCAAGATGTCAGTAGATTTTGTAGTTTCAACCTTGTAACTGGGTAGTTAAAATTTGAAATAGATCCACCAAAATCAAGTTTATACTCTCCATAAACTTTTTACTATCTCTTATTGATGTCTCTATTCTTTTAACTGTACCGGTGAGATTTTGCAAATGCTCTGTTGGTGTTTTCTATCCCTGTGTCAGTGCCTCAGATATTTCCTTCCGTAATGATGCTATATAGTCCAGTCTTGGACTCAGTTTTAATCTCAGATGCTTTGCCTTATTCACTATTCTCTCATTTTCTCTTTCCAATTTAAGTAATTCTTCCTCAAAATTTGTTATCTTTTGTTCAAAAACTGATTTTGTATCAGGTGAGTTAACAAAATTATCTGCAAGTTTATTGATTTCATCCTGTACCTTGCTCATCTTCTTATCTATATCTATAGTCAAAAGTTTGTCTTATAGGTGTCTTTTTATAGAGTTTTGTACTCTTTCAATAAATTACACAGTTCCAGTAGAAGTATGTCAAAATCTCTTGTATACTTCTTTATCTGCTCATCAAAGAATCTTTACTTTTCAATTTCCAATTTGTCCTTCAATGTCTCTTCATTTAATTTCTCAATGTTTTCTATGATATATTTACACAAGGTATCAAGTTTTCCTAAAGAATATTTATTATCTATATTACAGTTAGGAGCAATTCCCTTCAAAATTGGTATTCCATCATCTATTGCCTTATAAGCTTGTGAGCTGCAATCTGTTATCTTTTTAATTGAATCTAATAGTACTTCAATCACATTAGTTGATTTGTAGCTTGATGATGAACTTACATTCTAAGTACCGCCAGTGGAAGTAACCAAGCTTGTATTGACCTCCGGTAGGTCTATTTGTGTTTGCATTTCCTTAAGCAATGGTTTTTCTATTTCTCTAGTTGCCAGTGGCACTATTTCCTAATGAACTTGTTCCTGTTTCTATTGTTGTTCTTGTTCAGGAGCCTTTTTCTCTATTTATTTCTCTATTTGTTGCAGTGTCTCAGTCTGAGTCTGAGTTTCTACCTATTTCTCTTTGTCATCTGTCGGCTTCTCCTGTGTGTTATCAGTTTGCTTAGCTACTGGTGGCTCACTAGCCATTTCAGTCTTATCAGCTGTATCTTTGTCTACCACAATGTTGATCTTTTGAGTATCAACATCCACTATATATAAGACTTCAGGATTAGGATTGACATCCTCTACATCCATACTTTCAACTATCGGTTGATCTTCTGTAGTTTTTACCGGTGATGTAGAAGGAGGCGGTGGGGATAAGTTATCTTTAACTTTTATACTCAGAGGTCCACCAACCTATCCTTTACCCTTGTCTCTTTCCTTCTAATATACCTTTATTGGTTTGGGGTTCCGATATTCCTCCTATTTTTCTTTTTCTACTAGGAAAATGTCCCATGCATTTTCTATCTCCTCAGTCACCTCATTAACTCTTCCAACCAATAAAGCAATGTGTCGGTGTGCAATAGAAAATACTGACTAGTTGGCTTCAACAATTAAGTCTTCAATTTCTTTGGGTGAATTCACTGGATATACAGCAAGTAGCTTTTCTATCTTGATTTTCTTGTCAATTTCTATTACTGCTTGTCTCCTTGCTTCCAATATTTTGAATAGTTCATCTTGTACTTCATCTACTACTTCCATCAAAAATTTCTTATACATATCCATATGTAATATAACATTATTTTCTACTTGTTCTTTTTCATCAGCTGTCAGAGTGTCATATAGTTTCTCTATATTCTTCAATTTCCCTTCCTCTGTAATTTCATTCAACAGTATAATCTCACTGCTTGTTGTTTTTGTCTTGTCCTCCTAGGTGAGGGTGTGGTTGCTAGTGAGGGATCTCTTTTCCTTACAACCCTTTTGAAACTTGCAGGCATGTCATTCTCTAAAGATGTGCCTACCGGTGATAGGTGAGTTTTAGGTTGTGGAGCTACTAACTCATCCTCTGTTATATTGGTTTGTTGCATTACTTTATCCTTGATTTCGTTTGCTTGCCTAGAACCTTTTCATACAATTGCCTCAACCTTTTTCACTCTTTTCTTAGATTGTATTTGGCTTTCAATAGTTTCTACACTACCAAATACTTCTTCCTTAGGTTCTTTAGGGGCTTCCAGAAGTGCTTTAGCATAAGTTTCAATTATATGATCATCCATTTCGTAGCCCATCTCTGTTACCCAAACTGTCCTAGGGATGACTACTTGCATCCAGATCTCATCCTTCTTGATTACAAAGCATATTTCATCCTTATACTTGTCAACAATCTTTTGTGATAATCTGATTCTTTTTTTCATTTTGGCGTTAAGTGCTTGAAAGAAATCATGGATATTGTTTTCCTTATCTTCTCCCATATTATTGAATAGTTCTGTTAGCTATTTACCTACCAGTATATCATATCCAAGTTCTTTGTAGCCTATACCGGGAACCTGTTTGGTTATATGTAGCATCAGACATACTAGCAGATTTCCAAATTTAAAAGTTCCTTTAGTTGTCAATTAATTTGTCCTTCAACCACTCACATACATCAATCTTTGCATTATCTGTGACCATGTCATAAGCACTCTTAATGCACAGACTTGACACTGAATTGAGTCTATTTGCATGAGTAGCTTTATATCTTAATATCATGCTGATAAATCTTACATTAGTATCTTTTACATCATTGACTCTTAAGGACCTCCTATCGGATGTGGCACTAGTTAGATTCATAACTAGGTCATTGGAGACCTTTTTAGTCTTGTCTAGCCTTTTACCGGTGGTCGGTAACCCTGTGACAGCTTTCACAGCTTCCTTGGTGATTTTGTGAATTGTATCTAACCAGAAAAATTCACCATGTACCCTGCTTAAGACTATCCTAATCACATCCTTGGGGAATTCAAGAATGCTAAGGATCTCTGTAAATCCTAGGGTTTCAATAATCTTATGTTCATCTTTTACATTACTGGATTCATCACATATGATAGATTTAAACATGGTTTTAATCTCTTCATCTCCTAGTTCCTCACTGTTGCAATGAATGTAAATTCTGGGATCTTTAGCATAAACGACTCCCTTAGGAATTTGAGAAAAAGCACCTAAAGTATCATCTTTCTTTGCTACTTTAGGAACTAATTGAAATAATGGGCCTAGGTCTTTTTATAACTTTGACAACAGCAGGGTTTTCTATATATTCAAGTGCAAAGGTGGAGGCCATGATAAAATACCTTTTACTGCCTTTAGGATGGATGATTGCTTGAAGTGTTCTTGTCTCTTGATTGAAAATGCCTTAGCTCAAAATCTTCGCGCTCTTCATATGTTTGAAATCTTGGTGAAATGAAATGGAGCCAAAACCTCAAATTTATAGTGTCTTTTTGCCATCTACCACATTAAATGTATGTCGGTTAAGTATTCACTTTTTCTACCAGTAATAAGTAATTTCCAACTTCTCATCTCTAACCGAGGGAATAATAGCACATGTGTCATTAGATTGCCAAACCCTCAAGGAAACTTTCTTCAATTCAATGAAGAACTTCCTATCAGTGGAGCACTACTCTATCCTGCCGATGAAGCATTGACTGTTTCTACCGGTGGAGGAGTATTCCCAATATTTAGATCAGATTTTTTAATCCATTGTTTTGAGAATTCTTGCTTAACCTCTTTAACTTTTTCTTTACCCTTCAAGCTAGAACTTTTGTTGTTTGTCGGTGATCCTTTACTTCTGCAGAATTTTGTAATATGCCCAATCTTGTGACATGCATAACAAGTCACATTATTCTTCTGAATAGCTTTCCCATAACCTATGCCGGTTTGTGTTCTGCATTGATTAGATAAATGTCCAAATCTTCCACAAACATAACATCTCACATTCATTCTACAATGTTTAGAGTTGTGACCAACTTTGTTGCATTTAAAACATTGATCGGTGGGTGTGTTTATATTCTGATAATTTCTAGATCTACATTCATTTTCTCTATGACCATACTTATTACAGTTAAAGAATTTTCCATTGAATTTATAAGCATTAGGTTGTCTTACCGGTTTGTTGTGATCCTGAGTATTTGTAGTACCAGAGCTTTCACCAACTTCAAATCCAATTCTAGAAGTGTCACCTTTAGGTATTTGATTCTTCAGTAAGGTGCCAAGTTCCTTTGAGCTTTTCTTGAATTTTTCTTTATGTTGATTTGTAGTTTCTAGTTCTCTTTCTAAGACTTCTTTCTGTTTCATCAGTTCATTTGAGTCATTCTGAGTGTGCATCAGATCTGTCTTCAATAAATCATTTTCATAGCTAACTCTTGTGTTCTCATTTGCTGCATCACTTAGTCTTCTGGTCAATTCTTCTTCATTCTTCTTCCTATCTTCAATCTCTTTACAAAATCTCATAGTCATATCCTACATCTCATTCTTTGTATTTATGTTCTCCAATTTCAGCTTTCTTAACATATCATTAAGTGATTCCTTTTCATCATCCTCATTTTGCATTTTTTCACAAAGTTCTCTTCTCTTATTTCTTGCAATAGTAAGATTCTCTTGAAGTGCCTGAATGATATCCTGAGCTGCCTTTAGATCATCTTCTAGTTTGATATTTTTCAATTTTTCTATATCATAGTCTGAGAGAGCTCCTTCTAGTTGCTTCATCAGATTTTCCATCTTTACCGGTGTCAAGATCTTCCTCAAGCTATTAGGCTTCTCAAAATAGAGGACCAAGCTCTAATACCAATTGTTAGGATTCCCACAGATACTAAGAGTGGGGGGTGAATCAGTATCTAACTAGTGAGTAGAATTTCTTATCTTAAAACATGTAGAACATATTATATCAGTGTACCGGTATGCAAGAAATAATGCAATAAACAGAATTAAAAACATCCACATGAAAAGTACACCATGACACAAGGATTTAACATGGAAACCTAGTGTGGGAAAAAACTCAGTGGGATTTGTGACCCACAATATCCACTTACTTGCCAATAAGAGAATATTACTTACAAGAGAGGCCTGCACATGCAGGAAGGCCAATTGCATAGAGCTCACTGCTCAATGGGAAGTCTCATTGACTTACAATGTGGATTTAAACAAATCCAATATCTTGTACTGCTTTACAATAGCATCTATAATGCTTGATTCAGTACCGGTTGCTGCTCTGCTTCTTACATAAACCCTTTAACCTATATTTCGCATAATAGGTCTACCTTAATATTTTTCCCTTTCACTTACATCACTTTCTTTTCTTTTTAAATTGTCTACAGTGATCTCTCTTATATATAAGAGTCATTTTACAACATGCCAAGTCGGCTTACAAATTTTTTACAATAATAAACAAAATATAATATAACAAAATCTTGTCGGCCTCTGTGCCGGTATACTTCCTTTTTTTGTGCCAGTAGTGTCCTGAGTGTCAGTATAGAGTCTGATCATTGATGCCAGTGAACTATCTTGCTGGTGTAATGCCTTGCTGGTGCCATAGGATTGTAAGGCTACAATCAATGACAAAACCTTCAATCACCTACAATGTCTTCTTGGACTGTGCATATGTCAACACCAACATTCTGTGTATTTGATATGAAACTCATTGAGAATCATGACCCACTTAGCCAATCGTCTTGTAAGAGTTGCCTTGCTGAGTAAATACTTGAGAGGATCGATTTTTTCTACCATCTTGATTGTATGGGCTAGCATATAGTGGCAAAACTTTTGAGAGGCGAACACCACTGCTAAGTAAGGCTTCTTAATGAATGTATAATTTAGCTCATATCTGTTTAAAGTCCTGGTAATGTAATAAATAGCACGTTCCTTTCCTTCTGAATCTTCTTGCACTAGCAGTGCCCCTAATGATACTTTTGTTGTTGATATATAGAGAATGAGTGGCTTGCCTGCTATTGGTGGTACCAAAACTGGCGGATTCATTAGATATTGTTTAGTATGGTGAAATGATTCTTCACACTTGTCTTCCCATTTGAAAGGTATATTTTTAAGAAGCAGATAATTGAATGGTAGACACTTATCTATTAGTTGAGCTATGAATCGCCTGATGGATTATAACCCTCCCTGTAGAGATCTGAGTTGGATAATGTTCTTGGGAGGTGGCATTTCCATGATAGCATATACCTTTGATGGATCTACTTCAATTCACTTTTTTCACATAATATAGCCTAACAGTTTGCCTAATGTGACCCCAAAGACACTTCTTGGGGTTTAGTCTGACATTGAATTTCTCCAATCTTTTAAATATTTTATCTAGTATGCCTAGATGTTCTACCTGGGTGAATGATTTAGCCACCAAATCATCCACATAGTCTTCCATGAAAGTATGCATCATATCATGGAAGATTGTCATCATGGCTCTTTGATAAGTTGCCCCAGCATTTTTTAAACCGAAAGGCATGATGTTCCAACAATACATTCCCCATGGACAGGTGAACGCAATTTTAACTTGATCCTCTTGAGCTAACTTGATTTGATTATAGCCAGAGAAATTGTCTATTAATGATAACATTGTGTTGCCTACTGTTAGATCCACAATTACATCAATGCTTGGTAAAGGAAAGTCATCTTTTGGACATGCCTTGTTCACGTCTCTAAAATCTATATATATTATGGTGCTTCTGTTAGGTTTTGAAACTAGTACAATGTTTGAGATCCATTTAGCATAGTTTATAGGTCCGATGAATCCGACATCTAATAAATTCTTTAGTTTTGCTTTGACCAATAATGCCACATGTGGATTCATCTTTCTTAATTTTTTCTTGACCAACTTAACTCCTAGAGCAATGGATAAGTGATGGATGATCAGGTTCAGATCTATTCTAAGCATATTAGCATAAGACCAAGAAAATTTGATTTTCTTTTCCTTGAAGAATTTGATAAAATCTAGTTGCTCCTCTTCTGTCATTGATTCTTCTAGGTTTATGGTTTCGACTATTGCTTCAGTACCAATGTTTATTGATTGAGTTGGCTCAATCAATATTCGTGACCTTTCTTGAAAATGTTCAGGAAGAGTATCAAGTCTCCCATCTTCAGGTGCGTGCTTTATTTTTACTTTTTTGTGATCTAATACTACCATTGGCTGGTTTTCACTATTAGATCCTTTTCTTATTTCTTTTCTGTGACTGAGAGACTTGGCACTCCCGTGATTGTAGATATCATTATTTTGTTGACTGGTAGAGCACATTTTCATGTTGACTAAACATAGATACTAGACAATGGATTCGTCATCTTGGAATATTGGTATATTATGGTGTTCAGGTTCTTCCCAGTCTATGAGATTAGGATATACAGGTGGTAAGGAATCATTTGGTGGGTTGAGATCAGTTGCAGTAAGTGTCATGATAGATTCATCATTATAGTTGTTTGGGATATTGGTTAGGTCTATGATATTGTCAAGGTCTTCGATGGTATTATCTTCGGTGTGCCTTGTTTGTATTGCCACTTCGCATTTTCACTAGCCTCATAGATATGTCGTGGTCCAAATTCAAGTGGTCAAGATTTTGAGCCTTGTCCCTCTTGAGAAAGGGTTGTGTATGAGTGGATGGTATCTACCTCAATGTCTTCAGTAACATTTGAACAACTACCCCACTCATATTCATTAGAATTGGTTTCAAAATTACTCTCCCAAATTATCTCGCTGCTTCTCACAGGTATGTTGTATGGTGAGAAAAGATCTCTGACAATTGATACCAATTTTATAGCTTTTTCTGATTCAGAATCAAAGCTTTCTTATACTTTTTACATTTGTTCATAAAGTGTTTCTCTTCAGTGAGTAGTAATTTCTTTGGGTGGTGGCTTTACCTTGGTTTGATGAGGTTTTTGCACATGATGCATTTTCTTATAAGAGGCTTCTTCCCTTTGAATGACTAGTTCTTCTTGTAATTTCTCATTTTCTTGATGTTCTTTCTCTTTCCTTGTCATTTTTGTTGCTTGGTGTAGTGATTCTTGCCATGAGTTTTCATTGTATTTTTTCTTTTCTCTCCACTAAGGTTTTTGATGGTTATTTTGTTTCTGCATAGGTGGCATATGTTGTCCATACCCCAATCATGTTTTGTCTCTTGCAAATTGTGAAGGAGGTTGTAAGGGTTCTATTATGCCTTCTTGGTGCTTCCCAATAGGTCCTCTGCCATTGTATCCCATCTGTTGCATGATCTAAAACCTTCTTCCATATTGTTGTGTTGGTATTGCCACTTCTATGGCAGCTTCTCTGACTTCTTCTTCATCCTTATATAGTCAACTAAGGATGTCTTTCTCTTATGATTCATCGACCAGTGTGCCCAGTTGGATAAATTTTCCATCAAACTTGGTGATGGGCCGTGTTTCTTGATGTGTTGATGTAGAAGGTTGTCCATAAGATTTTGGTGACAATAGCAATTTTCATAGACATAGAGGTTCAAAAGAGTATTTCCCCATGCCTTGGTCCTAGATTTTCATTTTTTTCTTAAAGTTTATGGATAGAGACTTGAATCCTTCTTGATGATGATTGGATGTTGAGGAAGCTTGGGGCTCCCTAATGCGTGGAACCAGGCTATCTTGAGCTACCCCCATAGAATTGCAATGTTGAAAAGTGTTATTATCTGCAGATATGGATATTTGCAATCCATTGTATGGGAACTTAATACATTGATGGTATGTGGAGGGCATTGCTTGCATTTCATGGATCCATGGATGACCCAATAGCATATTGTATGTCAAGTCTATGTCCAAGACTTGGCACATGGTGTCCTTTTGTACCAGACCTACCTAAATAGGTAGTATTACCATTCCTTTGGATGACCTCTCTTCATCACAATAGGCTTTGATGGTGATCTTCTTATTCGGATCAATAGACTTCTCAGAGAAGCGCAATGCACAAATAAGCTTTAAAGTACAGATATTGAGACCAACTCCTCCATCTATTAACACTCTTTTTACTTGATGCTTATAGACTAAGACTTCGATATGGAGCAGGGTGTTATGCGGATGATTCAAGGAGACATCATCATGTTCCAAAAAGGATATGTTATGAGGCCCTGTTATATGAGCCACCATGGCTTGGAATTCATCAACGTCGAGATCATTTAGAATGTTTGTTTTGATAAGTGCTTGTTCCAAGATATATTTGTGTTTTGGTGAGTGTTTGAGTAACTCAAGTATGGATATATGAGCCTGCATTCTCCATGGCTGATCAACTAAATTATATTGAGTCTTGGGGAGAGTTGTGGATGTTGATGTGTTCCCTTTTAAAATATATTTTTGTGCTCTAGTTGTCACATTTATTGACACATGTTCCTGTTTGTCCTTGATTTTTATGACATTACTTGATTGTCACATGTCAATATGTGATTGATGGTGTTCTCGTATAGGTGATTTATACGATATCCTCTGGTATCGTTTGATGTTGAAGCTCCTCCCTTGTTGTAATTTGGAAGAGGATTTTTAAAGGCTTCATGGTCACCATTCATTTTGTCACCATCAACTGTTAAAGTGCCCCTATTGATCATGTCCTAAATGATGTTCTTAAGCCTCATGCAATGATTTTTGTTATGTCCTTTGTTTCGATAAAAATCATAAAAGTGTGAGTCATTCCACCAAGGTGGTTTGCTCTAGAGTTCAAAGTTGTTAGTGGCTGGCAATATGATGATCTTATTTGCCAAGATTTCTCAAAATGCTAATTATAAGGTTTATCCTAATGGTGTGTAGATGCGTTGATATGGGAAATTATTGGTGTTGCCTCTCTAGTTTGCATTATTCCCTTGGGTAATGTTGTTGCCTTGGTGATTTTTGTTGGTTTTTGATGTTGAAGTTCCTTGATTAGTATTTTGTAGATAAGTGTTAATGCCTTGATTAACACTTTTTTGATCTTTATTGGATGGTGGGTTACTTGATAAAGCCAATACTGGTTGTTTAAACTTGATATTGTTGGCATGAACTACCCCATCATTAACAATGTTTTTGCTCCTTGTCCAAAATTTGGATTTATCTAAAGTGTTGTTATTGTTTTGATTGTTAAAGGGGTTAGTGCTTTATGAATTAACACCTTCTTTAAAGAACTTCAACATTCCTTTCTTGATGCAAGTTTCCTCCACTTGGATTCCATTTTCTATCAGTTTGGAAAAAGATGGTATGCATTGGAGTTTGAGGTGATATCTCCTCTTACTATTTAGATTATCGATGAAGATTTCCATCTTTTCCTTCTTAGGAACGTCTCGAGGATATCTTGAAACCATGCATCTCCATTGTTGAAGAAACACCATGAATATTTCATTTCTCTTTTGTTTTGTGTTACACACATCCAACATGGTGATTGCATGTTGAGTATTATAGGAGTATTGTGTTATGAATTTGTTTACCCATTCATCAAATGATCTGATGGGAGGTGTAAGTTTAGACAACCAATCCATTGTTTTCCCTCCCAAACTTCTTGAGAATAATCTCATTAAGTAAGTGTCATCGTGAGAAAACTCTAGGCTCATGGTACAAAACTCCTGAACATGATCACGGGGATCACTTTTATATCATATTTGTCATACTTTGGTATATCTAAATTTTAGGGAAAAGGTACCATGTTCAATCTCCTATCAAAAGGATAAGGACAGATTTTGTCGAACGAGTATCGTACTATAGTCCATTGTTGCATGTCCTGCATTTTCCTTTGCAATGTTTGGAGTTGTTGTTCAAGAGAAACCATGGGCATATTTGTCCTCTGAGGGAGAGATTCCTCCCGTTTATTAAGATTATCTTGATTGTGGACATGGTCTTGCTCATGGGTGTTGCCTTGTTTGTGAGTGCGATCTAGGTTGCATATGTTTTCCGGATCATATGTCTCTTCTTCTCTTTGTTGTTCTTGATAGGCATAATTTCTTGATCTCGTTCTTGAAATTCTCTCATCTATATTCCTTTATTTTTCTGTATCAAAATCTTCAGGAATGTTGACACCTTTGCTAGTTCGCACGAGTAGATATTTTTCCTTGTCTGCTTCGATAAGTCTTTCCATGTGTTTTTGGAGAGCTATGTTTTCTTGACATTCTTGGAGAAGTTATTCGGTAATCTTTATTTCTCCCATATTTGCATACTCATGAAAAGGATTTGACAATCTATGACCCATACTTGATTCTAGTTGTGATTCCTTCTATTTGTTTCTTTGAGATTGAGTGACAACGAGCATTAATATATTTATATCGTGATGAATTCTTCTTCTTCTATTGGAGTTATTGGTGGGGTTGGTGGTTCAAGTCAAGCTTCATTGTAAGTGATAAGGAACTTTTGAAACAAAGCAGGGTTAATCCTTCCTCCATGATTTAGGCATTGGTTGAATGTCACTTTCTGAATGTAAGCCCTACTTCTCAAAGGCTCCTTGCCAAACTCATTTGTTTTTCCTTGGATATATGATCGTATGTGACACAAGAATGCACAATATGATGGGAAGAGTTGATGATTGATATAGAGAAATTTATTCCTTTTAGCAAGTGTCTTAGAACTAGGTTGTCTCTTCTTCAACTTAGTTTTGTATATAAGACTCGTTCTTCTCAAAATATGAAGAGTGGGCACACACAAATGATCAAAGGTTGGAATTGATGTTGATGTTGGATACTTAGTTCAAAAACTTAAGTTTAAATTATCAAGTAGAGGTTTAGTTTGATTGGCCTCCATGACAAAGTGTGTCAAATGATATGGATAAACTCTCCCAATATGGAAACCTGATTTAACAACTTAAGGACCAAACTAGGTATTGTTTTGATAGGATCCACCAGATGGTGAAACTTTGATCATTGTTTCTGATACTCCCTAATTTTGTTGGATGAAGTCTGATCTCAAGCTAGTTTAATGATATGAAAAACTCCTTCTAAGAGTGCCTTGTTGGATTTGGAAATTTTTTCATTGATGATTGGATTCAAAGTTTTGCTGCTGAGTTTGATAAAGTACTTGAAAAGGTATTTGAAGTTGTTAATAAAATTTTCCCCAAGTGACTAGTTTGCTCTCTGTTTTTCCCTAATATTGATCATGCGCTAAAACAAATACCCTATGTGCACTAAAGATAGTTCTTGAAGTGCTACAAAATGGTCCCTATGCGCTATGTTGCCTTTCCTATGCACTACTTCAAACTGTTTGATGATTAATTGGTTGGATAGGTTATGCGCTAATATGTCCTGGTTACGCACAAATGTTTAATATGAAAGAGCTATAATATGTCTTGAATGTGCTAGGATGAAGCTTGAATATGCTACAATGATGTTGATATGTGCTACCAAAAATTTCACCATGATACTGATTATTCACTAAGTTGAGTGATGAAAGTGCTATGTTTTCATGCAAATGCGCTATTGGATGCTTGAGATGTGCTAGGTTGTTGCTCCTATGCGCTAACTATTCTGATTTCTTTGTTTCTATTGTGTTTGAAAAATAACACTTGTGATTTTGATGGATGATTTTTTGAAAAATAATAACTTGAAAACATGATACATAGAAGAGATAACAATTTTGTTTATGCTAAATAAGTAGTGTATGTTCTTTTGAGGATGTGTTCAAATCCCCAATGTTTTCACTAGTTTGGATAAAAACAAGATAGCTCAAGTAGACTCTTTATTCAAGGGTCATCAACAATATCATAGCCCAGTAGACTTGATACTTCGTCAGCTCAAACAACCTTGTCATCCCCTAGGGGGTGCCCATTTTTTACCTTTTGCCAGAAATTAACTCAAAGTGAATTTCTTCACAATTGAGTAGTTATATTGGGAGATATATGGTGAGTGATCTTGGGGGGTGGATTCTTCCCCACCCTTGCACTATGATATTTTCAATGTTTGGTGACTAAATCAGTTCAAAGTTTCTAATGCTAAGTTTCTTAATTCGGCTTTCGTTCGGTCTTCAGTGATAAACTCCCTTGGGAGGCTTTCCAACCTTTAGAAGAAAGGCTTTACATATCTTACAGATACTGGTGGAAGACTAATCACTGAGCTAAACCATTGAAGGGGACTTTCATTAGCCTCCACATTTGATTATAGTGGGTTGGAACACTTGGCAATAAAGTCATTTCCCACTTAGGTCATTTCTCTCTCACCGGACATTAATGGCACCCTAAGGGAAACTTGAGAGGGTAGACCTTCTAAAGGTTTTAAGTGCTTGAAGTAAAATAAAGAATAAGAGTGGTTTGGATTTTTGGTCACCCAATTACGGGGAGAGCATATACCTTGCACTTTTGAGACAAGGAAAACAATATTCTTTTTATCCTTCCAGACAATGATTTTCTAAAGTCTACTTGGAGATGTTGCTCCAACAATCATGTTTTTTTTTTTAGGTCTTCATAGAAAAATGTGTGTTTCAAAACCTTGGAAAATAATCCTGGTCAACAAAGTAAATCATGAATTTGGTCAACAAAATGAAAAATGTGCAATCAATCCTCAATGAATCTCTTTTTGCCTTGTATAAAAATAATGAAAGTGAGATTCTTTTTAACCTTGCCAAATAAAGGTTTGTTTGTAGTTCTTTTTAACCCGTTTTACAAAAATGAAAGTGAGGTTTTATTTTAAACACCAAAGGAGTGATGACGTTCTTTTTAACTTAACACCAAAAGAAAATGGGATCCCTTTTATCTTTACAAAAATAAAAGGTTGTTTGTAGTTCTTTTTAACCTTTTTGTAAAAATGAAAGTGAGGTTTTGTTTTAAGCACCAAAGGAGTAATGAAGTTCTTTTTAACCAACAAGAAATGAAATCTTTTAAACTAACTTGGAAAAGCTAGAAATAAAAATAATCAAATGCCTAAATATAACTCCTCCTATCTACAAACAGTGATTAGTAACCTGCAACAAAATAAAATTTAGTGAAAAATTAAGAACCTAGGTGAGCTTATACAAGCCTAACTTTCACTTCTGTTACAAACTATTCCTTCTTTCTACCAGAGTCAAGTGCTAGACTTCTGCATAGATACATTATAGAAAGGTACAAATGTGCTAAAGAATGACTCCTATGAGCTACACTGATTACCAAATGCCCTACACTGATATACCAACATGTAAGAAAGAAACTGAAAGTGTTATGCGCTAAAAGTAAGCTCCAAAGCACTACCAAAAGTTTCCTATGTGCTAAACAATGCAATGAACGTGCTATTATTTGCCACAGATGCACTAAAGAAAGTTCCCAATGTTCTAAAACTATATTCCAGCATGCTTTTAATCTTTGTCCTGCACCAAAAATGATGTGATTTATGGGGATGAGCCCCATGGTGTGTGTCAGAAATGTATGCGGGGAAATTGGGTGACGAAAATGAAAAAGTCAAATTCAAAAGACCCACACACCAATGAGACCCTTGGCGCAAGTATAGGATCTATTTGACATAGTTCAATTTCCCAAGGGGTATTCCATTATTCTCTATCTCATAGGATCCCTAAAGTCAATGTTTTTCTCTCAGATCACTGAGAAAAGTGACTTAGGAATGACAACTCCAAGAACAAGTGATGTTTGATTTATATGAATGAGTGCATTCTAATATGTATGATATTGAAACTATGATGAATAATCTAGCATAAATATGATGATAATATTAAAAAAATATCCTAGCAATGATATACTTAGTCTAACATGAACAGTATATTAAAATGCTTCTAAATGCTATTATGATGATTTCATAAAGAGAGGCTAAAAATGCTTAGTAATTAGACAATAATGTAGATGCCTGAAAGATTATTGATTGTGAAAATGAAGAAATAGAGCTCTACTTATAGGGAAAATAGGGCAATGGATGGTTAAGATTGAATAATCTTAATAAGGGCCAGGATTGAAAGTTAATCAATCTATGTTCAAAATTCTCACCAATGAAAAGGTGACAATTGTCAACAAGAGGTTGCTTGAGAAGACATGGAGGTTACCTGAGGAGGTAAGGTTATGGTTAGGTTAGGGTTATCCAATGGATCAAGCTTTCACCCAAGGGGTAAACTCTTGTGAAAGGGTTAAAGGGATAACCAAGGTTAAAGCCATGAATGTTTGATGAGACCCTTGGAGTAGATGAGGGTAAGTTTGAGGAAAGTATCTAACCATGCAAGAAGGTTGAGTTAACCATTAGTGGTTAGGAAGACTTTGAGGGTTAACTTGTTGAAGACATAAAAACTTTGATGGTTATTGAAGAATTTGGAGGCTTTGAGAAGTGACTTCTCTTTGCTTAGGAATGTGACAATAATTAGGGGATGAATTAGACTAAATTGGAAGTGATTAGAAGAATCTAGAAGGGGTTTAGGAGGCAAGTGGGAAATGTAGGAAAATGCAAATGGAGGGAAAATGATTTTAATTAAAGTAAAATTACTTTATTTAAACAAAATAGGTGTAACTTGCATAAATATAAGTGGGACGATTTAATAAATAAATTAGATTTATTTATTTGTAAGGATCAATTCAATTAAATGTAAATTTAATTAAAAAGGGAGAAATGGGAAATAATTAAATAGAGTGAATTATTTAATTAAAGGCTAGAAAAGGTTTAGGTGAACTTAATTAAATAAATTGAGTAATTTATTTAATCAAATAGTTGAATGTGAAGAAATTAATTAAATAGAATTTGATTAATAGGAGGAATGGGGTAAAAATAAATATTAAATATTTATTTAGGAAAGTGGTCAGATTTATACGTCTACAGATATTAATATCAACTAGGTCACCACTAATTGTGGATCTAAACTTAGAGTTTACCTAAGTCCTAACTTGTGTGACCTAATATAAACTAAAACTAATTATTATTTGAAGGTAATTGGAGAAATCAAAAACCACTTTGGAAAATATCAACCTTAAGCCTATTTAATATATTCATTTAGAAGAATAAAAAAATTCTATAACTGAAATAAATATTCATTCTTACTTTGTCTAGTATCATATTTTTTTATCCTAGAAATCTTACATAGTATCTTGCGCTTGCTTCAATGTGGATTCCCCTATTTCATTATTGAGACCATTTATGCTCTATTCTACCCTAAATGTTTATCAAGGATCCTATACTAAAATATTTATCAAATACAAAATCTAAGGCTAGATCCTTAGTTAAGGGACTCAATGCTTGGCTCTCCCTTTTGGAGGCCTTTTTTTTGGTGGACCTAGCACCCTATTGCTACCAAAATGAGTTGAAATTTAATCTATTGTGAGTGTCAGCTTGATTAGAATTATGAATTTGGATTACAACACCTAGTGTATAACCTACAATATTGTAGACATTTAACAATAAAATTTAGACAACAAACTCATAAAAAGATGTATGCATTTCAAAAAAGGTGTCATATTCTATTTGGAGTTTTAGTTTATACAATTTGAAATTGATCCCAAGAGTCACAAGACCCCCTTGGAATTTTAAATGAATAGTCTAGAAAATATTTATTACAATAAAACTACATTATTAGAAAAACTATATATTTTTACTAGTCCAACTTAACAAGGCAATAACTTTTCACTCAGTTCTTGAAATATGGAACCACTTACACCATTGGAAAGGTCTTAAAGAGAACCAAATTTAGTCCCTTAAGACAATGGCCTTCAATTTTATGAGTTAAAGTACCAATGACACTTCTAACCCCAAATTCCGCTCTAAAAGCCTCAAAAACACAATTTACTTGAACCTTGAAAATATAAAAAAAATAGATTTTTAATATTTTTAATTATTACTTTTTTCAACACTATTAGAGTTCTCCTAAATTTTGATCTATTCATAGCTTTGTCTTTGGAGATCCAATCTTAATCTTTGCATTTTATTGATACTTGTTAAAGTACACCTTAAATAACCTTTTTTATAAATATATAATGAACATTTAATGCTATCAGATTTCCACAATCCATATTATAATTCTTTTAGATCTTCTGGATTAGATTGTGTTTCAAATGGCACACAATCTAATCCAAAAGCTCTAAAAGATATATAATGAACATCTTTTATCTTTCATAATAACTAGAGCAATTAAACAAGGAATGAGCCATAAAAATATAGAGGAGTAAACTACAAGAATGGTACATCTAGTATTTCTTTACATGAAAGATACACTCAAATATTGATTCATGTTTATCATTTATTTTTCCATTATGATATTGCACTAACACTTGTAGATCTTCCAAAAGAGCATTGCATCACATCCTTCATGTGGAACTTGAGTGAGTTTCATACCTAAGGTAATCTTGTCATTCTAGCATTTATAATTTATTTAGCCTCTATCCTTGTGAGGGAATGCACTTTATATCTCATCATTGCTATTATCAAGGTGGAAACACTAAGGTTTGACTTAGGCTAGCCCTTATACAATACAACCATTTTCATCATTTTCTATTTGCATAGGTCAAGAACTAATAGTGAGGATGTTAAAGATATGTAGATTAAACACCAAAAAATATTACTAGACCTTGGATGGACAAAAACCCTACGACTAGAGTGCCTAAGGCCCTTGTTTTGCCCATCTGACCTTGCAATAGTGGAGAGCTTTGTTATTCCATTTTCAATCATCTTCCTAACATTTGTAACCTTAAGGCATGGGTTCCCAATGCTTCTTTAAATCATAATTATTGGCTTTGTTACTACCAAGAAAGTGCTCATTGATGTCATCCTTAAATGAAAAATAAACCAAAAAAGGTGTAAGTTGTATATAAATGCAACTCCCTATTTCATTTGAAATCCCATCTCTCACATCCACAATCTATTAAGCATTATAATTGAGTATTCAATCAAGCATATTCAAGGAAATTGAGGACAAGAATGTAATCAAGGATGCAAGCTTTCAAGTATAGTAATCATTATCAAGTTTCATGTGTTCATGACAAAAAGATGCATTAATATCCGTCAAACAACATAAAAACTCTTGTGATACTTCAATGTAAGGTTTACATATCAAAGGTATCATTTATCATTCCAAGAATTTTTATTAAGTTTTATAGCCTTTGTCTTACCAAGTGTAAACTCACTTTCACCCAAAATTGATCTAGTGAAGGTGAAAACATGGACACGAGATTTGACTTAGGCAAGCCCCTATACAACAAAATATTTTTTTTCTTTTCATGTGTGCAAATATAGATGGAAAAAACAAAAGTTGCATTATTGCATGGTGTGGACTAAGATGGATACTCTCAAATTTTGAATAGGTGAAAATCCCTAGACCGCATTAATTTGTACACCTATGCAACATTTTTGGGCTGATTTCTGGAGGGACAATGAATTTGAAACTTTTTGTTGACAAAGACACCTTGAAACTAGGGCATGTAGCACACCAGTCCAACACTTTCAAGTCCAAATTTCTTTCATAGGTTCTTCTCTGTCTCTTGATTCTAGAATTCTAATTCTATGTAATTAAGTTCCAATTCTACATCTTTTTGTTTATGCTCAATGCTATTAAATTGTTATCACTTAACCTATATCTTGCATATTCATATCATAATAATATCCAATCAAATCAAGTATAAAAGTTGAATAATTAAGCAAAGTGTTTAGCTATCCTTAAGAATTGAAGTTGATTCTTATTCGTTGTTGTCCTGATGAAATGGTCTCAAGATTGAAAATGCTAAAGCAATAAATTTTAATTTACATTCCTAGGCTAAGACTCCATTCAACACTTTTCATTTTGATGACCAAACTCTTTTTGCGCTTTGTTGGATATAGATGGTTTTATCCATTAAGCATACTCTTGTTGACAGTAAATATATAACCTCCCTCATGAAGTCATAATAAAAAAATAAGCTAGCCCAAGATTAAATGTAGCTAGATTTTGCACTTCTAAGCAGCTTCCAACATTGAAATCATTTTACACGACAAATATGATGTATCAAAGACCATGAAGAAAACCTCAAATTTGAAATCCCAAGATCCCAAGATCGGATAGGTATAATACCTTGTCACTGTTATTTACTATTATTTTGCATGGGTATTATCCACATGTTCATATTTTTACTTTCTAACCACATCTTGTTGACTGTGTTTTTATGTGCTCAGTTATTGAGCTCAGGAGAACATATAGAAATGCTCAAGCTACAGATACGGCAGAATAGAGTGTGGAAGCGCCGTTTGGGACTCGAAATTATTCTCTGATCATCATGGAATTATGAATTAGTATCTCACTTCATAGACTGTTATTGTTATTCTGTGTGAAATGTCCAGCTAAAAATAAAAGCATCCTGGTGAAAGTTTGCGTTTTGGTATGCCTTTATATTTATGAAATAATTTTCTGATATAAGATATCTTATTTTATAGTATATGTAAATAGAATACTGTAATACATGTGAATAATTTTAGTCTATATTTGTAAGAAAACATTTGTGATCTATAAATTTGATTGTCCATGTGTATGTATAAATAAATAAATTTAAAGTGAATGGTTGAAAAAAAATTCAAATTTATTTTTAAATTCTATGAAACGTATTATTCCATATATTTTTGTTTTTAAATAATATAAATATATTGATAATTAAAAAAATTATTTATATATTTTATAAACAAAACTATTTATTCTTAAATATAATCTACATCACATATATAATATTTTGTAATTTTTCATTTTATGTATGGTTGGTATTAAGTAAAAAGCTTATTAATTTAATTTAATTTAATCATGAAAGCTCACAAGTTATTAATTTAGTTTCTTAAATTATGCTTATAATAGTTTAATGAATTTTGGTGTTAACTTTATTACAAGCATACATGTCTTTTTAGGTTGATCAGTAGAAGTGTATTTAAATGATAAAAATAGTTATCTTCAAACAAGTATATCCTCTTAAAATGCCCATACAAATCTAGATTATTTTCTATCATGCCTTGGAATGTTTATAGATATGGGAAACTAAGTGAATACATTGAATGTCTTTAAATAAAATATCATGATAACGACTCATACAAATTAGTGCTTAGTTGGTCTTCAAAGGAGAAATAATTGATAATCATTAGCAAAAAACTTGTACACTATATTTAAAATTTGAAACCAGGTTTAAAATATGCTTAGTTGGTCTTTAAGGGAGAAATAATTGATAATCATTAGCAAAAAACTTGTACACTATATTTAAAATTTGAAACCAGGTTTAAAATATTCAGACCAACATTATGACTTGAGACATAAAAATGGGTGAAATAAAAACGGTTATAAATGAGTATGTGATTGTAGTAAGAAATTAGCATATAAGAATGTCTACAATGAATATGCAAATAACATTGTAAGACATACCTAGGTTACATAAGATTATGGGCCATGTCAAAAATTTATAAATTAAGGCCCTCTCTTCAAAATAATTACAAGAATAAATTAAAAAATTTATCAATATATAAACTTCACTATATTTAAATCTTTTAATACAATATATCTTTGGAGATTACATGCACTATATTTTATAACTTTCAAGGATATAATTTAGTTTCATAATTTTAATTAACTAATACTAAACAAACACTGTTTATTTTTTGTGTTTGAGTCTCTGTAAAACCCGTTTATCTTAATAAAAAACTAATACTAAACAAATCGATTAGATACTTTGTGAAAATAATTTTATAAGTGAATATTAATAAATATTTTTTATTTATTCACTTTCATAACTTCTATTTTGGAGTCATCTTCTACTAAATAATAGTTCTATCATTGTATGAGTTATATTATAGTTACTCATGAAGACATGTTATCTTTTCTAATACAATTATTTTGTTAACATTTTTGTAGGAATTAACTATTATTCAAAATGTATATGCTTATATAAATTGTTATAAAAAAATGTTATTCATATCACAAGATTCATGTGGCTGATTCTTAAATAGCTTAATCATAAAATTAATTTCCATGGACAAGAAATATTATGTCTAGGACAGTATACTTAAACTTTCTAAATGATAATTTTCAAGTGATAAGTGCATTAAAATATAAAGTTAACCAAATTATTAATCTAAAGGATTGATGAAGGGCTAGTTCACCCAACACTAAAATATACCTGAACAATAGATAACAATACAAAACATTGAAATAAAGAAAATAACCTACTTTCAATTTCTTCAATATATTTTTGACCTATTATGAGGCTTCTAAAATCTTAAAATTTGAGTTTAAACTTTATAGAATAAATTTATTTGAGTTTGAAACTTTATAGAAAACATTTTCTAGGATGAAAACTTTAATATCTCCTAAGTGACACAAAATATTGGTATGATTTTGTAGTCACATAAATCTGTCCACTTAATTAAATGAATATTTTGATTATTTAACCATCAATCAATAATTAATTAAGTTAATATTTAATTAAATCATCTTAACCCTCTTCTCCTATTAAATAAATAAATTATTCGATAAATTTGATTTAAGTCACTTAACCAAATTCAGACCATTAATTAAATAAATAAATCATATTTGTTTGATTAAATCTTCTCTCACATTTAAATAAATTAATATTTATTTAAATCCTCCAAAATCCCATCTCTCACATTTAAAAAAATTAACATTTATTTAAATCACATTTATCCTCCACCCACTTGCATTTTGTACAAATGCAAGTTGCACAACTATTTTAAATAAATAAATTATTTACTTAAAATCCTATTTATCCTCACCCACTTGAAACCTTCAATGGTTTCTCTTAAAGTCTTCAAACTTAATGGCTTCCTTCTAGAGTCTTCTCAAGCCTTTAATGGTTTCCCTTAAAGTCTCCAAACTTAATGGCTTCCTTCTAGAGTCTTCTTAAGCCTTTAATGGTTTCCCTTAAAGTCTTCAAACATAATGGCTTCCCTTAAAGTCTTCTTAAGACTTTAATGGTTTCTCTTAAAGTCTTCAAACTTAATGGCTTCCTTCTAGAGTCTTCCTAAGCCTTTAAAGGTTTCCCTTAAAGTCTTAGAGCATTTAATGCTTTATCTTCCTTTTTCTCATTTAAATAAATTAATATTTATTTGAAATCCAAATTACACCATTTAATTGAAATAAATAATTTTATTTTAATTGAAAATCTCAAAATTCCCCCCATTTGCATTCTCCTACAAAATCCACTTGCATGCCTAAATCTCTTGTAGATTCTTCTAACTCCTTCTAATTAGCCTAATCCATCCCCTAAATATTGTCACATTACTAAGCAACTTGGAGTCACTTCTCAAAGCCCTCAAAGTCTTTGAAAGGCATTTAAGGCTTTAAGTCTTGAAATGGTTAACCTCTAAAGTCTTTCAAACCATTAAAGGCTCTTACATAACCATTGATGGTTAACTCACCTTTTACCTTTGGTTAGAGACTTTCATCTAACTTAACCATCCTTTTGACTCATGGGTCTCTTCAAAGCATTTATTTCTTTGAATAAGGTAACCATTTCACCCTTGCACATTCATTTATCCCTTGGATAAAAGGAATATCCATTAACCTAACTCTAACCCAACCCCCTAGGGTAACCATCATGTCTCCTCAAGTATTTAATGCTCCTTATCTCTCCTCTCAAGCCTTCTCATGGTGACACTTGTCAACATGGGATTGGGTTGAAAGTCTCACATGGATTGAATATCTTTCAATCCTAACCCTTGTTAAGATTGCTCAATCTTAACCATTCATTTCCCCAGTTCTTCTATAAATAGAACCCTTCTCCTCAAGCAAAGGAGGAAGCATTAGAGTATTGTTGTTATATTGGTATTAGCTTAGAGCTTTTTCATAGCATCACTATGTACACTTGCATAGCATTTGTTTATCATATTCAACCATCTTGAATCTCTATATGACATCCATGGCTAGTGCTAAAAGTTGAGAGCTACACTCATGTGAAACTTGGAGAGGAGAGGAACAAGGGAGGAGCAACTATGAGCATCTTGATTAGCATTTGGAGGAGTATAGTTTATCTATTCTATGTTTGTATGCATTTTATTTCATGCTTAATATCTCTCTTGATATGCCTGTTTAGGACAATCTTTTGTTGCTAACACTAATGTTTGTTTCTGTAAAGTGGAAAATCACGATTGAACCCTAAGTGTTCCCCCCACCACTCCAAGGAGAGAGAAAGGAGGTCACTAGGGTTGACGGTTTTCACTTAGGGGAGACTTTACATTCAAAAGAGGGGTTGAAACCCACAAGATCCAATCCCATACAATGCAAGATTGGATTCTAAATGAGTTTCAAGGGTTGTGACAGCAAGGCTACCCTCTTTTGTAAAGAATGTAGATAGAAGGATTGAGCTAGAAATGCAAGCAAAGTGAGAAAGATTCACTTATAAACAGAGATAGGAATATAGGATGAAGCTGCGGACCTGGAATTAGTAGTAAAATGTCTAGACGATGCTGTCTTGCAAATTTGAATGAAAGTTGACAGGACGATGGTGCCTGGCATGCACATGGTCCTCCGAAAAATCTGCGAAACGAAGGGGGATCCGTTCGTCTCTGCACAAGGATTCCAGATCTTCAATTACAACCATGTACCTGCAACCTACACACAGAAAAGAGAGGATGATTGGGGGGTTAGGGATTAGGGGTTTTCCCTTAGGTCAAACCCTGGTTTTGGAATTAACCAAGAAATGAGAATGCTGTAAATGTAAATGATTGTAATGTAAACAAGTACTGATACCTTGTCGTAAGAATGTTTGTATTCTTACATGCGAAGGTGTAAATGTTGTTGTTTGTTGTAAGTTGTAAGTGATCTCCTCTTCAATGGTTGAATCCTTGTCTTGAATGCAACACTTAGCCTTGAATGGAGACTTAGAATGCTCAATTGCTTGAAGGAATGCTTGAATGCTTGAATGCTTGAATGTTTGAGTGTTTTAATATTGCTTCCGTGTCTTGCACACATATGTCCTTCCTCCTCAAAATGGGAGAGGAAATGTAGTTTATATACTTGCTGATAGACTCATTTTTCCGACCTTAGGCTGACCAGGAAACATTATTTCCCGAATTGCAAACATAAAGACCCGAGGCCCAAAAGAGACCGGGCCCAAAATAGGGCCAGGGACCAGGGCACTAGGCACCATGGCCCTGGGGGACCAGGGTGCTGGGTGCCCTAGTCCTAAAGGACCATGGCACTAGGCGCCATGGTCCCACCTCCTAGGACAGCAGGGTGCAAGGAGGGATCATGCCAAGGTGCAGAAAAATGCAGTTTTCGGTGTCATAAACAGGTTTCGGGGTCTCCATTTAGGTTCAGTGTTGCGTCGCCCAAATGTAGTCGAAATTGCAAGTGTCGCAATTTTAGGACGTTACAGTTTCTTGTGCTATTGTGTGTGTTGCCATCAAACATATTTTTTAATCCTTTTTGCAGAGCATCATTTGGTGAATCCGACGTGAATCAAAGAGCAATCATTTTGAAGAATACTAACTTTTTAATGTTTTAATTGACACACAGGTCATTCTCTTAAGCTTTTGTTCTCAGTTTAGCACCTTCACAAATTGATACTTTAATGCTATTGTCTATACTATTGCTCTTTCATGTTAAATAGCGCTTTTGTTTTCACACAGAGTAGAGCTATTGTAACAGAGAGTTGGAAGAAAATTCATTGTAACCGAAAACCCAAATTTTTAGGCTTGTAGAAGCCCACCAAAACATGTGGATTTTTCTAACTAATTATCTTTTGTGCAGGTTTTAACTAACCCCTACAATAGGATTTATTTTAGCAATTTTAGCTTAGGAAATAAATTTGTTCATATTGCTAACTTTGTCTTTCAAGTTAGGATAAAATAAATTCATTTTCCTTTTGGGTTAAAATCAACTACACATTCATTAGGAGTTTTAAAAAGAACCACATCTTTTGTTTAGAGCTTTAAAAAGAATCACACTTGTTCAAAGTTAAAATGAATCACAAAAACAAACACAAAAAATTTATTTTTGCAAAGTTAGGAACAAATTCTTCTGGTGCTTAAAATCAACAAGGCAAATTTTAAAAGAAATCCCCAATTTGTCAAAGTTGTTCTCAAATCAATTTACTTCAAGCAAAACGTGCTCTTAATTCAGTTGACCAGGATTTCCAATTCCTAGATTACAACACATTTTACCATTGAAGGATAAAAAGAACACCATGATTGTTGGAGCAACATCTCCAATTAGATAGAACATCATTTCAATGACAAGTTAAAAATAACAAGTGCATATCATATTTGGCACATTTGTGCAAAAAGAGTTTATCGAGTGCTCCTACTTCTAACACACACTATCCTCTCCCTTGGCTTTCGTGGTCCTAGGTGCAAGAGAAAAGTGTTAGTAACACTCAAGTTTTATCTTTTTAAGAGAGGCCTGCCAAGAGATCGATCACTCTTGGGAATGACCTAGCATGGTAAATCCTTCGAGCCACTATAGAAATCAGGTGAGAGCGAAAGTTGTAGCCTTGGGTATAGCTGTTCCTACAGTGTAACTTGCTGAAAGGACAAATGGGCCCCACCACAAGTTACAAGGCTCTTAAGTGAGTCACTGGAGAATGAACTTATGTCCAAAAACATCAAAAAGTACTAAACACCTTTAAGTAGTAGCCCATCCATTCTATTGATTGAGGATATTTGTGATAAATTCAGTGCAAGAGCATAGAAGGTTTTTCTCCCAAGACACTCACCATACATATTTCCTTGAGTAGAAACATAGCTTTTTGAAAGTTTACTTGTAGCCCGATAAAAGTGGTGACTCTCCCATCTTAGGGATCATCTATTTGTTATGCTCGTGCAAGACTTAGTATATCACATCCTTACCTACCATGGGGGGATTCATAAGGTATGTAGTACCAAAGTTGAAGAAATATCAAGATGTGGGTTGAACTTATCACAACTGGCCATTTGACCTTAGGGATAAAGAGTGTTTGAAGTGTTTTCATTTTGAGTCAAGACTAGTGCAAATTGAGTTGACTTCAGCCTTTGGAAAACACCTCAAATACATTTAAAGGAAAGGTTCATAAAAAGTCCAAGGATTGGGTTGATCTAGACCCATACTTATTTGTGCCTTTTTGAGGCAACATTCTTGTGTTTGTGTGCTTGCTTTGTTTTCTTGTCAAAGAAAAATTAAAAATCAATTCCAAAACAAGTATTCATCCAACACAAACATTTTTTAGAAACCAACAAAGGATCAAAATCAAACAGCAAAAGTATCAAACTATATGACCATTCTTCATATCTTGAGAAAGAAGAATCTTCATCAACACATCAACTTGAAGAAAAGACCATTGAGCTCAAAGGCTCTTATCAAAAGGAGGAAATTCTTCTATCTTAATAGACAAATCTTTGTCTCTAATAGAGCTTTTCTACGTCACATGCATCTCTATCTTCAAGGGAAATCAAATGAGTTTGATCAAGAGTCATTAAATCGCCGAGCTTTTATGCAATATCTCACTTTGAGTTATCACACGAACAAAGGAGGCAAGATCAACCCTGACTTCTTTCCAGACATTTGCATCACATATAACGTAGCTCGGGAAGAACCACCAACTCCCGAAAGAGAAGAAGAAGAATTTGTCCCCTATGTGACACAGAGTTTTTATTTAAGCTAGCATCTCATCCATTCCCACATTCACATCATCAATCCATTTCAACTCTCAAAACATTAAGAGGTTCTTGTCCTAAGTTCTATTTCAATAATGCTTGAATCAAACACAAATACATCACTTTTTAGAGTGTCTCGATATCTAGGATAAACTCATCCTAAAGAGGCATTTCTACGCAGGTTAAAACTAGTCTTTGAGTAAATCCTCTCATTACTAGGTAGTTGAATTTGTAACACATCTCAGATCCCTCTAAACCTTATCACACCAAACTTTGTCAATCAAACACAACAAGCAAATCAAGAAAGAACTTTGGTAACATCTACCTTTAGTGCTAGAGATCCATATGCAAAAAACCCTACCAAACATAAATCTCTCATTTCATGAACAACTCATCATCATTTTCACCCAACTTCAACAAAAAATTGTAAACAAAATGCTTCAAACCAGATCTAGAACAAGACAAATAGAAATTGAAGAAGAAGAGGAAGACAATATCAATGAATTCCAAGAAGCCCTAGGAGGAAACGTAAATGACGAAAATCCAACTACTCATACTCCTATGGCAATAGAAAGGGCACAACACAACCCTCTCTTTAATCAACTGTTTGATGAAATATTCAGGAGCAATGTTGATGCTCACTTTTTAAGACTTGCTCAAGAAGGAGCCAAACTACCCTTTAACTTTGATGTTGCACAACTAAGGCAAGCATCAAAATGACAAAGTTGCAATGAGGAAGAAAGAGGTCGAGATCCTATCATATACAACCTTCATTAGGGTAATCCTCCTCCTCCTCCTCCTCCAAATGAAATAGAGATGTTGAGGCAACAAGTTGAAAATCTCACCCAACAACTTCATAGTGGTGTGAAAACTAATCAATTTTCACTCAATGACATTTGTCCCTATCCCTTTGATAGGAATCTTCATATGCCACCTTTTCCATGAGGGTTTGAAACACCCAAGTTCAAAAAGTATAGAGGAAAAGGAGATCCCCATGATCATGTTCGAGAATTCCATTCAACTTGCCTCGAAGTGGTATATGAGGATACGTACCTAACGCGCCTTTTTCCCCAAAGCTTGGGAGGAACAATCACGTCATGGTTTTCCCGATTACCAGGTGTCATTAGGACATTTGAAGAACTCATCCAGAAATTCCTGGCACATAACTCACACAACATTGAATGTGATATCACCATGGCTGACCTATGTAACACTAAACAAAAACTAGGTGAAGTATTTTCAGTCTTTCTACAATAATGGCATCAAATGTCTAGCAGACATTCTCTTCAGTTACCTGAACAAGAACTAGTGGAAATATTTATTTCCAACTTAAACAAAGAAATGGAATTTCACCTAGACGTAAAAGACACAGATTCTTTCAATGAAATGATCACCAAAGGTTTAAAATGTGAGCGGGCTCTTATCAAGAAAGGACTCATCAAAATATACAATGAGCCAAAGGATGGCCTTCATCCTTGCTTCAATAGTGACAAGCCTAACTTCTGGAACAAAAACAAAAATATTGTCAACGACGGTGTTGTGGATGCTAGAACTATCAAAAGTGCACAACCTATGGTTCGATTTGCAAGATAGAATCCCCCACCTAAGAATAACATGATTTCTCCTCTAAATCAAGGCTGTAACACATCTCAAGAGGAACCCAGACAACGTGAACAAAATTTTAAACCAAAATGAACATACACTCCCTTAGGGGAACCCATCGAAACAATGTTACGTCAATTTGTTTCTCAAAATTTGGTGACCTTACCCAAAACATCAAACTATGAACCTCAAGTCAAACCTTCATGGTGGAGGGATACTTAACATTGCGATTTCCATCAAGGGAAAGGGCATAAGACAAGCAATTGTCACAGATTGAAAGATCTTATTTAGGATCTTATTGACCGAGGTGAAATCAAAATCAAAGGACATGACCCAAAAACAACAAACAATGATCATCTTATGTTCAAAAATCCACTTCCATCCCAAGATCAAAGGGGTCCTTCCACTTCAAGGTGAAACACAAATACCACCAATTATACGCTAGCCGCATATAATTACACTATGAATCACCTATATGATGTCAGTGAACAAATTGCAACTATTACCATGAAAAATCCCAGCTCCACCTAGAATGTTGTTACACGTCGTGGCAAGATTACCATAAAAGTAGCTCCACAAGGTACCCCATCTATCCCAAAGTAGTATGACCTTGTGGACCAGTTAGACAAAACACTCACACTAATATCTATGTTAGAGATATTGCACCTATCTCCATCCCATAAAACAATCTTGGATCAAGCTCTCTAAGAGGCATCAGTCCCTACAAACCTAAATACAGATCAGTTCCAAGCCATGGTTGGAAATGTAAGATCGTCACCTTGTCTCACTTTCTCTGGAAGTGACAACTCATCCTTCCAACAAGCACACAACGCTTCACTCCAAATTGAAGGGTTTATCAACCAACATAGGATCAAGCGAGTCTTGATTGATAATGGAGCAGGCCTGAATATCTGTACACTATAGTTAGTCACAACTTTGGGATATGCAATTGAATTAGTGGATCCCCGCAAGAAGATCACAATCAAAGTTTATGATGATGCAAAGTGTTCATCCAAAGGAGCTGTTGTACTACCAATCCGAGTGTGCCTTGTGGTGAAACACATCATCTGTTAAGTCCTAGACCTTCCTCTACCATACAATTTGTTGTTGGGAAGACCTTGGATACACGCCATGCAAGCCATTCCATCTACTTAGCATCAGTATATGAAGTTCCCGCATAATGGTGTAGAAATCACAATCCTGGGATATGCAAATCCCTTTGCATATTGTCATAATATAAGTCATCAACCAAAGATTACTGTTCCTAATAATAGAGAAGCCATCTCCTCCACCTCATACATAAGTCCAGCCTCTCTTTCTAGTTCAAACACCACTATACCCAAGCAAGAGAAGCTCAAGATGAAAATAATAGAAGAAGATCCTAGAGAGTACAATCTAAGCCAACTCTTTTGTGTTGGACAAATGCCCACTTCTTCTAGAACACATGGAAAACATCAATAGGTACTTCAATCACCACTGGTCAAACTAGCATGTACTTTGACACCCTTTATCCTTGGAAAGAGTCAAGAAGAGGAAACCAGAGATGAGGACTTAGCAGAATGGATCTATAAAGATCCTATCACCATGAACATCGTACAAGATAAGCTTCCCACAAATCAATATGGAAAGGGCCTTCTCATTATGCAAAGGATGGGTTATGATGGTCAGAGTGCTTTGGGACCTTACAAGCAAGGATGACATGAGCCTCTGTAGCCAGAATTAAAACCCTAGGATAATACAGGATTAGGATTCCAAAAGGAGATCCTTCCTAAGCTTCGATTCAAAGGGAAACCCAACAAACCTCTATATCAACCTACTACAAAGAGGCCACCTTTGATCATATCAACAGCACCACACACCATCACAACTACCCCACTGAGGCGAAAAATCCCAGTAAGATCATCCCCAGCACCCATCATTCCACCAATCAAACTAGCAACCCTATCAGAAGCAGCAATAACATCAAAAGCACCATCAGCAACAACAACTATATCAAAATTCTTAGTAGTATCAACAACACTGGCAATTCCAGCAGAAGCAGTAGAGTCAACAACACCGATGCTCCCCGTATCGGACTCACTGATCCCCATAAACCTTCCTGCAACACCGATCATTTCATCTACAATGGTACATCAACTGATCACACCTATAGTGTTTAACTCAAAAGATATCCCAATATGGTATAGCAACTGGATATTGGAAAGTGACTCAGAGATCGACTCACATGAGTGGGAGTTTAATTCAGTACATCTAAATACTTCAGATGAGGAAGACACATCACCCCTTCCACCTCACAAAGACATTCCTGTTTATGGAGAAGTGCAGATTAAAACTTCTTGGGTTCCTGAACTGGAAACATCTTCCATAGACCCTATGTCACATCCTATGCCTGATTCTGATAGGGAGAGTACCATCAATGACCTTGACCATAATGTCTTAACCCTCACTGACACATCTAAAAAACATAACCTAATCGATGAGGTAATGCCCATTATCCATCCTGAACTCATAGAATGTAACCAACCTAATCCCCCATGCCTTGACCACTTCAAAAATGATTAGGCGATCATTGAATTTTTGGAATTACAGGATAACATACCAAGCGGGGATCACAAAGCTGGATTTTCCATAGAACTTAATAGCGCAACATAATTTGGGGTGGATGCCAAACCTTTCAGCTACAAAAATATAACAATAAAACATGGATCTTCTAGTGAAAACCATACTATGGCATTGTTTGATCCCATAAAAGTAAAAATAAAGAGTGTATCCAATGGTGAAAACTTGTCTGAGGTGCCTGAGGATAAAAGGTTTGACATCTTCCCCTCTAGTACACAACAGGAACGATCAATGATTCTCATTGAGGAAACAAAAGAATACAACGTGGGGACTCCTGAAACTCCTCACCACATACATCTTGCATCTATTTTGACTTCAGAGGAATAGCCCAAGTTTGTTGAATTCTTCCAGAAATGCCAGATCAACTTTGCATGGTCATATGCAGACATGCCTAGTCTTGATCTAGATTTAGTCATGCATCACCTCATCGTAGCAGAAGGAGCCAAGTTTGTTAAATAGAAACTTCACAAGATGCATCCCCAAACCACAGTACTAGTCAAAGAAGAACTTAAGAAACTCCTAGATGTTGGTTTCATTCGACCAATTGATTATGCAAATTGGATATCCAACATTGTGCCCGTCGACAAACCAAATGGGGGCATCCATATCTGTACTGACTTCAGAGATCTGAACAAAGCATGTCCTAAAGATGACTTCCCCCTACCAAACATTGACATAATAGTGGACCTAACAACAGGACATGCCATGCTTTCTCTCATGGATGGATTTTTAGGATACAATCAGATAAAGATCGCACTAGAGGATCAACATAAGATGACCTTCACATGTCCATGGGGAACATACTACTAGAATGTAATGCCTTTCAGTCTAAAGAATACAGGAGTGACCTATCAACGAGCAATGACCACTATCTTCCATGATATGATGCATACCATAATGGAATATTATGTTGATGACTTATTGGCAAAATCACTAAAAAGAGAAGGTCATTTGGAAATATTAGAGAAAATCTTTGATAGACTAGAACAATATGATGTTTGACTCAACCCAAAGAAATGTGTCTTTGGAGTAACCTCAAGGAAGCTTCTAGGGTACATTATCTCAAGCAAAGGCATTGAGGTTGATCCTGCAAAGTTCAAAGAAATCATGGACATGCCACCTCCCAAGAATATCAGTCAGCTAAGGACATTATAAGGACAACTACAATCCATCTGAAGATTCATTGCACAACTGGCAGATAAGTGTCACCCATTTACACACCTGCTACACAAAAACATCTGCTTTCAATGGGATACTAGATGCCAGTAAGCATTCTAGATGCTTAAAGACTATCTCATGAATACACCATTGTTGATCCCACTAGATCCGAGTAGACCTCTATTACTCTATATTTCAGCAACTAATACAGCATTGGGAGAGCTACTAGCTCAACACAATGCAGAAGGGAAAGAGTGCACTTTTTACTACATCTCTCGCACACTGGTTGGCTATGAACTCAATTATACACCTATTGAGCGAGCTTGCCTAGCAGTAATCTTGGCACCCACTAAGTTGAGGCACTATCTGTTGACACATAAAGTACAACTAATTGCAAAGATTGATCCACTCAAGTACTTACTTAGCAAAGAAGCATTGACAAGCCGCTTGGCCAAATGGGTAATGATTCTAAGTTAATTTGACATCAAGTATGTGGACTATAAATCTATCAAAGGACAAGTTATTGCAGTTCAGTTGGCCGATGCACCATTCATAGGTAATCATCCCCTCATTTCCAATTTTCTAGATGAAGAGATATTCATGATCACAACAACACAACCATGGAAACTATACTTTGATGGTTCATACACTAGGCATGGCTCGGGGGTAGGCATTCTATTTATCACACCTCAAGGTGATAGTATCCCAAAGTCTTATAGGCTTACATTTCCATGCACAAACAACATAGCTAAATATGAGGCCTTGATCACAGGACTCAAGCTAGCCATACAATGGAAGTTACAAGAACTACAAGTATATGGCGACTCCCAACTAGTCATTCGACAAGAAACAGATGGATATCAGACCAAGGATGACAAACTCATGCCGTACAAACAAATTGTGGACAAATTAAGGGCATCATTCACTACTATCACCTTTGAATAGATACCCAGAGATTAGAATCAAGCTGCTGATGCTATGGCTACCATCACATCTCTCCTAGATCTTCCACATAATTCAACACGCTATGAGCTCTTGGTTGAACAACTTTGGATTCCCACTTATGATATCCCCAAATTTGAGATGATATGTCACCTTGTCGGTTCTGAATCCCCATGGTATGGTGAGTTCTACACCTACCTCCATGATCACACACTTCCTCCTAACCAATCGAATAACCAACATAAAACCTTCATTCGCCAAACCGCTCGATATACCATTATTGCTAAAACCCTATACCGATGCAGTCTTGATGGTACTCTCCTTCGATGTCTAGAATAGGATGAGATAACAAAGGCCTTGGAAGAGGTACATGAAGGAATTTGTGGAACTCATGCAAGCGGTCTGTCACTAGCCAAGAAACTCCTGCGCACTGGATACTATTGGCCATCCATGGAAAAAGACTCCTACTAATTTGTCAGAAAATGCAAGAAATGCCAAGTTCATGGAGACCTGATACATGCACCTACACAGGAACTACAACCAATCACAATACCATGGCCCTTTTGCCAATGGGGACTTGACCTTGTGGGTAAAATCCATCCATCTTCATCCAATGGCCACAAATTCATTATTACCGCCACCGAATACTTCACAAAGTGGATTGAAGCTGTTCCACTTACCCAAGTCACTAGCAAGCAGATCACCTCATTCATCCTTAATTACATCATCTGTCAGTATGGTGTACCCATGTCCATCATCACAAATAACGGTCTTCCTTTCAAAAATCAAGATGTCCATGAGCTCTGTGAGAAGTTTCATATCCAACACTACTTTTCCACTCCTTATTACCCACAAGGAAATGGTCACGATGAAGCATCAAATAAGAACATATTGAGAATCCTCAAGAAGACAGTCAATGATGCTGGCTATGATTGGCACATTCAATTGAATCTAGCACTATGGGCATATCGAACTAGCATTCGAACCCCTACAGGCGCAAGTGCCTACTCACTGGTCTATGGTATAGAAGCTATCTTACCTATTGAGGTCGAGATACCATCACTAGGGGTTTCCTTACACAATCTCATCAATGATGAAGCATACAGAGTATCACGTCTTCAGGACTTAGAGCTACTTGATGAGAAGCAACACGCTGCATACAATCACCTCAAAGCCTATCAGTAGCGCATGAGCAGAACCTATAATCATCGAGTCAGACAATCCACATTTGAGGTAGGTGATCTTGTTCTTCGAGAGAATCCTTGTAACCGACCAAATAGAGAACATCAGGGAAATTTTGAATCAAAATGGCTAGGTCCATATGTTATCATTGCTATATTTGGGTCCGAGGCATATCAGTTGGCTACTTCAGAAGGAGAACCACTAGCAGATCCGATCAACAGCATGCACCTCAAATAGTTTTATACATAAGCTGTCCAGAGCATCAAGCTCCCATACATACCAAAAAAACACCAAAAACATTCAGATAAATGTGTTGAAGAAAATACAAAAAAATCAAAATAGTAAAGAAAAATCATGCAACCAAATGGTGAACAGCCACTTCGGTGGCACCTTAGGTAAGTGCGATGGTGAAAACCTGGCAAACAGGCACCACTCATAATGGCTATGGCTCCATTGTCTTTCTGACTTATTTCGATCACATTCATTACATTCACACATCCATCCATCCAAACCATGGCTTGTTATTGATCTGCAATCAAGGATAGTACTTCATGCATCTTGCATCCTGCTTTTTCATAGTCATGTCTAAACTGAGGGCAATTCCCTTAACCTATTGATGGAAGTGGATTCTATATTACTTTAGATTCATTGGGTTCTGCATTCAAAATTGTCTCACAAAATACCAAAAACATTCAAAATCACAAAAAACCAAAAACATAAAAAAACATCATACAAAAACATGGCAACACCTTGTACATACTTATCCGAGTTGATACCAAACAAACATTGTGAAATACTCAAAATGATGATCACTTATCAAATCGACCAAACAACCAACATCAACACACAAACTGTCTTAACAAGGATGCATCCTTCCTTACCAAAACAAAGACAAGATGACATTTTCTTTGACAAGAAAATTTTGTTTAAGCTATCAAAATACTTGATTTATTTGTAGGTTATTCATTCATTTATATATATCAGGATCGTATGCTACTCCAGGATATCCGCAAGTGATTAAGAGTAGTCGAGATGATTCCTGTGACATTGTTTGTATGTCTTCTTCAAATTATTCCGATGAAGTTCTGGGCATGTAATAATGGTGTCTACATGGGAAGTTCACTAAGTTACGTGATCTTATGCAAAAATACAGTCATAGATCACTACGGCTTGCTGACTACAGCATATATCTCGACCATATGAGCATGAACCATTATCGAGGATCCATATTCTTTATTCTTTATATATGTTGCTTGCTTATAGGTACAATGCTCCATCTTTGGTTCCTACTACCTCATCCACGCTCGATAATGATTTATCTCTTACTACGGTATGAACTTGTCTCAGGATATGATCAGCAAAAGATCAAGGAGGACGTTCCAAGTCATGCATGAAAGGAGATAATCCTTGTCTGTTCTACAAGCAATACTCAAGTCAACTTGATCCATTATATCAAGTTGCTTGTATTAACTTGTTATATCAAAATCTAGGAAAGAAGTGCTCAGGTCATCATGGTTTAATTATACCATCTATGTTTGCACTCACTTCGTACAATTCAAAAGCTCAATGATGAAAAATAAAGCACTATGGATTGTCATTCCATCTCATCTGTATATATTGCATTCTATTGCATTCCATCCATCCATACATTCATAATAGATGCATATCATGCATACATAGTAATGACAATGGATACTCTATTTTCCTCTTCTTCCATAGGAATGCATCATAGGTCCTCCATTTCTTCTATCTAACATCGAACCCCCCCTCACCCTCTCCATGTTCGTAACCAGCATCACATACCCTACATCATCTCCCATCAACCCAATCAAGCCAATTACTTTGTCTGCATAGGCACATCAACTCACACACACCTAGACTATTAACAAATACTCTGATCAAGTATCTTCAAGTCTAAATAGGTAATCGATTATGGCAAACCTAGACTACAACAGGCATTTATCATAATTACCTAGCCTCAATGGGGCTGCTATGATTCATCACAACCAACCCACAACACACACACACTATCAATTGCTCAATCAATCCAACATAATGACATCGGACAGTTACATCAATTGTCTAAGTCTCAACGAGTATTTTGCTTCCTATACCTTGACTTCGTTGGACAATTACATCAATTGTCTACGTCTCAATAGGTCACCTTGATTCACTTACTCAGACTTTGTCCTGTCCAAGTGAACAACTGACATCAACTGTCACACTTTGACTCGATCAGGGCAATTTAACCAATTGCACTAAATTGTCCAGCCATTTTGATCAATTATATAGCATCAATAAAAATCACAACACCACATTTCCACCATATCTCTTGCATAGCCTACGGGTACTCACTAGCTTGCCATTTCTCCGTATTCACTCTATTTTCTTCCATTCTTTCACCATTATTGCTAATTTCTTCTATTCTACCTTCCGTCCACTTCTCATTCTTTTTCAAGAGATCGCCCAATTTTTCAAAAAAAATCAGCCCATCTCTCAAGGGGGCATACCACCCACTAAATTAACATTTATGGGGCATATTTCTTGACACCTACTTTTCTTTCTTTGAAATGATGCTAAAAAACTGCACTGTCTCAAAGAGGGGCAAATGTAGTCACATAAATCTATCCACTTAATTAAATGAATATTTAGTATTTATTTGATTATTTAACCATCAATCAATAATTTAATATTTAATTAATTCATCTTAACCCTCTTCTCCTATTAAATAAATAAATTATTCAAATTATTTGATTTAATTCAATTAACCAAATTCAGACAATTAATTAAATAAATAAATCATATTTGTTTAATTAAATCTTCTCTCACATTTAAATAAATTAATATTTATTTAAATCCCCCAAAATCCCATCTCTCACATTTAAATAAATTAACATCTATTTAAATCACCTTTATCCTCCACCCACTTGCATTTTCCTACAAATGCAAGTTGCACAACTATTTTAAATAAATAAATAATTTATTTAAAATCCTATTTATCCTCACCCACTTGAAACCTTTAATGGTTTCCCTTGAAGTCTTCAAACTTAATGGCTTCCCTCTAGAGTCTTCTCAAGCCTTTAATGGTTTCCCTTAAAGTCTCCAAACTTAATGGCTTCCTTCTAGAGTCATCTTAAACCTTTAATGGTTTCCCTTAAAGTCTTCAAACTTAATGGCTTCCCTTAAAGTCTTCTTAAGACTTTAATATTTTCCCTTAAAGTCTTCAAACTTAATGGCTTCCTTCTAGAGTCTCCTTAAGCCTTTAAAGGTTTTCCTTAAAGTCTTCAAGCATTTAATTCTTTATCTTCCTTTTTCTCATTTAAATAAATTAATATTTATTTGAAATGCAAATTACACCATTGAATTGAAATAAATGATTTTATTTTAATTGAAAATCTCAAAATTTCCCCCACTTGCATTCTCCTACAAAATCCATTTGCACGCCTAAATCTCTTCTAGATTCTTCTAACTCCTTCTAATTAGCCTAATCCATCCCCTAAATATTGTCACATTCCTAAGCAACTTGGAGTCACTTCTCAAAGCCCTCAAAGTCTTTGAAAGTCATTTAAGGCTTTACGTCTCCAAATGGTTAACCTCTAAAGTCTTTCAAACCATTAAAGGCTCTTACATAACCATTGATGGTTAACTCACCTTTTACCTTTGGTTAGAGACTTTCCTCTAACTTAACCATCCTTTTGACTCATGGGTCTCTTTAAAACATTTATTTCTTTGACTAAGGTAACCATTTCACCCTTGCACATTCATTTATCCCTTGGATAAAAGGAATATCCATTAACCTAACCCTAACCCAACCCCCTAGGGTAACCATCATGTCCCCTCAAGCATTTAATTCTCTTTATCTCTCCTCTAAAGCCTCCTCATGGTGACACTTGTCAACATGGGATTGGGTTGAAAGTCTCACGTGGATTGAATATCTTTCAATCCTAACCCTTGTTAAGATTTGTCAATCTTAACCCTTCATTTCCCCATTTCTTCTATAAATAGAACCCTTCTCCTCAAGCAAAGGAGGAAGCATTAGAGTATTGTTGTTATACTGGTATTAGCATAGAGCTTTTTCATAGCATCACTATCTACACTTGCATAGCATTTGTTTATCATATTCAACCATCTTGAATCTCCATATGGCATCCATGGCTAGTGCTAAAAGCTAAGAGCTACACTCATGTGGAACTTGGAGAGGAGAGGAACAAGGGAGGAGCAACTATGGGCATCTTGATTAGCATTTGGAGGAGTATAGTTTATCTAGTCTATGTGTGTATGCTTTCTATTTGATTTTTAATATCTCTCTTGATATGCCTATTTAGGATAATATTTTGTTGATAACACTAACGTTTGTTTCTTGTGCTCTTGTGTGTGTTGGCATCAAACAATTTTTCTAATCATTTTTGTAGAGCATCAGATTCTTTCACCATGTAATGCTGTAAATTATACCCCATGAAATTTTACATTATAATAAACTTCCCTTTACTCATAATTAAAATAATATATGCATCTTAAAATTTAATCTAATATAAGAATGCATGCTTTGCCACCTTTCATGATTAATTCCTTAACTTGTTGGGTGTAGATTGCACTTGGACATGTGTGCATCATAGATAAATGCATACATTGTCCTAGTATTCCATGAATATATGGGATAAATTTGGTCATTGAGTTGTTACGCTTGCTAACTTTGGTAGTGTAATGCCTCTATATGCCGACATTGGCATCAGGAGTCACTGGTTGTCGATAAAAATATTTCTAGGTTTTCTGAAATCTTGGAAATAATCTTTTACCATAAATCTAGCTTCTTGAACACTTTCTCAATACAACAACACTCCATTTTTTCATCTTTTAAGTCAGAACTGCTTCTACCACCTTTCTATTTCATCATTACCATGACATCTTGTCAAGATCCATTGTCTTAAGTGTTCATTTCTCATTCCAGTAGGTTTCCTTGCTTCTAGGAAGTAACTATCAGGTTTTTTATTGCATTCATCATCTTTACATTATCAACATATTTTTGATGCTTCGTTTATGTCATTATCTTCTATGATGTTATCTAAGGCTATCCATGGAGATGGTAACACACCCAAATGGGGGTTTGACTAAGGTAAACCTCTTAACACAATTACCCCAACAATTTGCTTTGGTTTTATGTTTGTAGGTTCAAGTGGAGAAGATTATAACCCTTGTTGGAACTTCAGATGCATCTTTCTTTATGATACTCTTCTCTCTTTCTTGCCATTTAATTTATTCATTTTAGTCATTCATATTGGTTGCACACTACATTTTAATAGAATTTAGATTTCAAAATGTCATATAGATTATCTTATATTTTTTTTTGGTAGCCTTTGGAGTCTATTTATACACAACACTAGTATGTCAAGTTGTCATCTTTGACTTGTACATTCATCCTAGATACAGGGATCATTGAGCTACCCTAAATATGTTTATATTCTATGTTTCCACTTTCTAATGTCTAAATAGTCTAGTTAATTTTTATGGTTGATTACATTCATGTTTTCTCAAATAGTGAATAGGCTCAAAGATTGTAGTTACCTGAAGTCTTGGTCGAAGTGGAGAGTTGAGAATAAAATCCTCAAGGGGTTTTATTACCCTTTGTAGATATTCATTTTTCACACTCTACAATTTGGTGAACTTGACATGAACTTCCCTTTTGTATAAAATATTTAAAATCTAAACTTTTATTAAAAAATGTTTTCTTCTCTTCTAATGTTTTTTGAAGATGATTGTGTTGTGATCCTCTTCTATGAACTTTATGATGTAGTTTACTTTTGGACATGTTGTTAGAAGGAGCTTGAGATAGAGGATACATCCAAATTATTATATTACTACTAGATCTGGTTCCATGTTCTTTACTGATGTTGATCCTTTTAGCTCTCAAAATTTTACTCTAAGATTTGGGACTTCCTCTACCTCAAATTCTAGGCCTAACTCATAACATAGTACCCCTCTTGGGTCTCCTCGTGTTGACCATGAATATTATCTTAGTGTACCTATGGAAGAGATTCAATTCTTATAAGAGAGCTTGAGGGATTTCAAATCCTTCCTTAATCATGAAAATATAATATTGCAATCTAGTCGTCTTGTCGAAAATATAAGAGATTTTCTCATCTCAGATTGCAAGGGTCTTGAGTTACTTCTGTATATGATGGAATTGGAAAATCAAATATATTAAAACCAAATAAGATTAAAACATATTAAACTTAGTCCTACAATGAAATCCAACATATACCAATGAAGAACCTACAACCATGCACACAGAATAGAAAGATTATACCTTCACATGCTCATAGGGTTTTATCTCCATTGTTTCCTATCTTCATTGATCTTGCTTGATATCTATTATGGTTACTCTCATATTTTGTGTGCACAAGAGCTCAATATAAAATGTATTGTGGTTGTAATTTAGTAGAATGTAGGTGCTTGTACTTGAATTATTTTATATGGAGGGATAGAAAAAGAGGTCTCTTTAATAGAAATCACCCTAGAAATGGAGCGCTAAGATTAAGTGGTGGAGGGATAAATGGTTGGATTAGCTTATAGGGTAGGTATAGAAAATAGAAAAATAGTAGAGAGGTAGTTAAAGATAAATTAAGAGATGAATGACAAGTGTCATGGAGGAAAAAATGTAATGAAATAATTAAACAAATAAAGATTTATTTAATTAATGGAAAAGGTGGGGTCAATTAAATAAATAAGTAAAATATTTAGTTTAGGGAAAGGATAATTTAAATAAATAAACATATTTATTTAAATGGGGAAGGGCTAGAAAAGGCCTAGTGAATTAATTAAATAGATACAAATCTATTTAATTAATAGAAGGCTTAGGTTGAAATAATTAAATAAATAAAATATTAATCTTATTAGGCTAGGAAAATTTTAGGTCTCTACAACTTCAAGCCTTGACATATATTATGGAGATGCATGTGCCATCTTATTCAACTATTTTGCCTCCTCCTCAAGGTACGTATTCAAACATAAGTGATCACAAGTTGAATGTCTCCATGCCTGAGGTGTCAGTTCATATGACTAATATAGATCCTACTATTAATCCTTTATCTTTTTCTAGTAAGATAAATAATGCATCTATTAATCTGCCAATTTATAATGTCAACATTTCTCAGAATCCATTGGCATACCATATTTCTTCACCTCTTATTTCTTCCTTGTCTACTTCCATAGTTTGTGCTTATGTAATTAGTGTAGCTATAGCTAATGTTTCTTCAACTCAAGTATCTACTAGTATGGGAAATTGACCTCCACCTCCCTACTAGGTAATATTGTTTTAAATACCATATTATAGAATATGGATCAAATGAAATCATAGCTTGCAAATCTAACCAATGCTTCTACTCCATCTTCATTTACTCCCTATTACCATTACAACCCTCTTCTCATGCATATCCTGAATGCACACCTACCCAAAGGGATCAAGATTTATAAGTTCAAAAATTTCAATGGTAACATTGATGTACAATTTCATGTACATTCTTTCACTCCACTCTAGAAAGCAGTGACTTCCATCATTAGGATCATTTTCTAGAAAAAATATTCTCACAGTCCCCTAAAGTGATTGCATTAGAATAGTATTGTTCTTTGTCTAGTTTAAATCTATCTTTTCTTTTGATCAACTTATGAATGAGTTCCTACAAAGGTTCCAAACAAATAATAGCTCCATGATCACCATCACTAACATTGTCCAGTGCAAGAAACAACCAGATGAGAAACTCACTACCTTTTTTTTGATACCAATCTATCTCTTTTAAGATTACGTATGCCCTCCCTAAGAATGATCTTCACAAGATGTTAATTTGTAGTTTATAGGTAGCATTTAAGAAGATAGTTTCTTTGGTAAATAATCCTACCTTTTTGAATATGTGTATTTCACTTTGAGACAATCTGCATATATTGGCTTAGTCTGGACCTCCTACTTCAAACTTGTATATTGATAATTTTTGAGCTATGTCTTCTTCTAGAGGGTTTAGAAAGAATAAAGAAATGGTTAATGTGATAACTATCCCTCAAGAAAGTAAGAAGAATAGACTTGGGACACATTGTAATCATTTTTTTTCAAAATAATCAGATTCTTACTTGAGTGTATTACAAAAATTGGCTAAGGATAATCTGGTCACCATCGCAAAGACTAGATCACTCTATAACAATAAGCTATATGTCAGTTGGCATGAATCATCCAATTTTTATCAATATAATCATGTACCAAGGCATGACACTAAATTTTGTGTGTGTCTATGACATATCATTCAAGACCACATAGACAATGGGATTATCAAGATCAATGATAGGAAAACAAAAATAACAAATCTATAGCTAAGGCTAATATTGAATTGTAGATATATATAGATTGATTTCCTCCTCACTCTTCCAATTTTATCACTACATCTTCTTCTCCTCTAGTAAGTGATTCTAAATATTTGAATTTGGAGATGGATGAATGAATTGTATGTGTTGTGCAAAGTTTTTGTAAAGAAGTGCAAAGATTTTTAAGTACACTAGTGCACTGTTGAAGGAAGTTTCACATCTTTTTTAATAGAGAACTTTAATCAAGTTGATGTGATTGCCTATAGTCGAGTAATAGTGATGTATCTCTTTCATTATTAATTTATCTTGCCTAGAAGAAGTGATCTTCAGATTTTGCAATTCTTTTCTATCTTTTCTTGAGGTTGTGTGTCTCAATCTTACAAGTCTACATCAAGGGAAATGAGTTCCTTGCCCTTGAGCTTGAACATTTTAGCTTGTTCTTCATATAGTTCAAAATAGTTTTCATCATGGGTTTTTTCTCATTGGGTTTACCACACAAAAAATATTGGTATTCGTGTGTGATTGATTTTGAGTTTCAATTCTTTATTTTTGCAAGTGTGGTGAATGATAATCAAGTAGTTAAATCAGTTCTATTTTAATATAAGAACTATAATTGAGAAAGTCTATTACTTGCATGTAGAATAGAAAAGATGGGTATAATGTTATTCCACTAAGATTTTCTATTTGAGGATCTGCGATGAAAGTTTTGCTTCATGTCGTCATGGCGACATGAGTTGACTAATGTGCAATAGGAAATTTGTCATGAAAGTAACTTAAAGAAGTATGCTCAACACCATAACCTTAAATAATAATGTTATTAATAATTTAATCTTTAAGTGGAATAGACATGAAGAGCTAAGATCAATTTTTCAAACTACCAACAGTTAATTCATGAAACAAAAGTCTAACAAGTAGTTACAAGCTTTTTGTTATGTGTGTAACAGATTTAGATAACTATTTTACAATGATGGAATTGCTATTTTAAATTTTAAAAACCTTGTTTTTCTGAGTTTCATCGGAGTGTTCAAATAAAAGGACAAAGTTTTCCTTTCTGCAAGATGTATGATAGTCTAAATAGAATGTTAATACTTTAATACTGCAGAATGTATTTCATGTATTATTCACTGTAGCATATATAAGTTGTTATGATAAGGATTTTTTATGATCTTGAATGAAAAACCTTGTTGGAAAATAGTTGGATAGACTAGAGAATTGAATGATAGAGTTGTGTTTCTTGTTACTAATGGAGATATATGAAGATTATCTATGTCTTGATTTGTTGCAAATAAAAATTTTAACTAGTGATTTGTATTGAAACACAGTAATCCTTTGTACATGTTCTTGAATTCTTCTAATTTTGGAGTAAATAGAGTTGGTGCTCATATTACTAGTGAAGTATATACATTATAACTAGTGTAGTTGTCAGTGAGGCATTATTGACAAAAAGCATGCATATGTTAAATGTTCAAAGGATTACTTTGTCAGTGAATATATATGTGTTGATGCTATTGATTTGAGTTTTAAATACATATCTATTATAATGTGTTCTAGTGTCATGGTGTCATCATGATAAAAAGCATGCATATGTTAAATGAATTGATTTTTATTGACCGTTGATTCGCCACCCCACTGGAGTATTCTAGTAAGTGGCATACGAGCGGTTAGGTTCCTTATAAAGGTCTAACATCCTTAGGTTGATCTTGGTAGTCAATACTTGTAATCATGCCATAAGAAGGTCCTTTAGTTGAAATGCACCTCTATTTGATGACACTGACTATGCCTTTTGGAAGGTTAGAATGCAAACATATTTGGTTTCTCCAAGAGTTAATGTATCAAGTTCAGTTGTAAATGGTTATACTATTCTTTCTACTATACCCACTAATTTTTCTGGAAAAATGGACTATGAAATAGATGACAAGACAAAGCATGCTATACTTTGTGGCTTGTCTAAAGAAGTTTTTGTCAAGATTATGCATTGTAAGTCTTCACAACAAGTTTGGAATAAATTGAATAATATTTATAATGGTAATGATAGAGTGAAGCAAGCTAAAATACAAACTCTCAGAACCAAGTTTGAAGGGCTCACAAATGGAATGAAAGTTCTAGAGCTTGTTGTTGAGGAAGTTGAGAGAAATGGCGCAGATGAAGAAATGGAAAAGAAAAAGTTTGTAATTAGGAAGAGGCCTGCAAGGACAAAAATAATAACAAAAGATGATGAGAGTGAAGAGGACACTATGCCTCTTAGTTAAACTAAGAGAACTTTGGTCTCTCCATCAGAGACCCCAGCCAAGAAGAGGAAGGAAGTAAAGAAAAAGACCCCAGCCAAGAAGAGGAAGGAAGTAAAGATGAAAGAACCAGTGAAGTAAAAGGAAAAGAAGAAGAAGATAGGATCCCCTCCAAGTAATGTTGATTATCAATAGCTTGATATTGACAATTTGGTAAATGATATTTGTGTACATCCTTCTTTGGATGTGGCTGTAGGGTTATGCAATGATGCCCCTCTAGCTGATAGGGAGAAAATGTTTTAATCTATTATCAAATATTTGATCACTTTTGATAAGACTCTTAGTGAAGTCTTTTAATACAAAATTTAGAACAAAAGAAAGGGTAAACTTCATAATGCAAGAAAATCGATGTAGAAATTGAGGCTACAAAAGAGTCGAAAAGGACTTTGTCTTGTCCTCTAGAGAAGACAAACAAAGGAATTGGTATTAAATAAAATAGGGGATTCGACCCATAAAATAAAAAAGAGGAGAAAATAAGTGACTATGTAGGTCTAAGAGTTAGACCGAATGAGTAGGGGGATATAGATATGAATGTAGAGAATGTTTCAAAAGTGTTTACAAAGAAGATATAAGACAAGTAGAAGAAAAAAGAGAAGGAGAAGAAAAATGAGAAGAAGGAGAAAGAGAAGAGTCTAGAAAAGGAGAAGGAGAAGGAGAAGGAGAAGGGAATGAAGGAAGAAAGAAGAAGTATATTTGGTAGAGAATATCTTGGACCCTCTGAAGATTCTTTATAAGAATTGTTACAGTTACAGATGAACTTTGAATTGGTGATTACTATTGAGGTACTTCAGGTACCTATGTCCCAAGGTCAGATGAACCTTAACTAATTTTCATACCTACATATTTACATCTATCTAGCTGACATTCTCCATCACAAAGCATGAAATAAGTTTATGATGTCATAGGCGGACTAGACATAAATGATTAACAATATAATGATGTTTCTTTGTGAGAAACCTTTGGAGTTCATGCTAGATGAGTCTCTGAGTGATCTAGAATAGTTGTGGGTGCTACTTAATCATTTAAAATATCATGCTTCCAACATGGAAGCAACAATTTTGAAGGATGTTTAAAAGAGGACAAAAGCAAATGATGGGATGGGGTTTGGGATAGACTAGCCTAGTCTATGCTCTTGGATCCTTTCCTTGGATCTCCTGGTGTTCTCCTCACACCCTAGGGTCTCTAGGACTTCCTTTTCTTGAGGACTCCCCTGACCTTGCCCAATCCACCCACCAATGAGTTGCTATGCTGCTCCTAAGGTCTCACCTACTCATGAGACTCAAAACCCCTTACTATGGCTAATAAGGGCTAAGGTTTGTTTCACACTTTCCAAGGTCTCAAAAAGGTTAACTCAGGTCTTAAACCATGTTTCATATCCCACCATGTTCCCCCAAGAATTTTCTACCTTCATCCTTTCTACCGATTTCATTGTTTTGTGTTTTTGCTTACAAAATAGGGCTACAAGGATTAGGACCAATTAGGCCTCCTATCCGGTCCTTTAGGGCTTTCTCTCACAAATGATGCATACACAACCCTAACTCCCAAAATGGACTACCATTCAATTGGTAAGGGCTCAAGGATTTTCTAGGTTTTGGGCCTCCAAATGGTCGTACAGTGCTTAGGGAAAATTATGGGATTTTTAAGGGTTTTGTGAGGGTTTTGTGGTCTAACTGGGTCATAGTGAAGGTTTTGTGTGTTAGCCACCTTGTTTGGATTAGTGGAGGCTCATCCTTCACACCAATGATGCTTCTAACACTCCTCTACACCTCCTCCAAAGGATGTACTCTCCTCTACCCAACCTTGCTCTCCAAGACCTCTACAATCTAACCTCTCCTAACCGGGCACTGTCCAGTCTCGCCTAGGAGTGGTTCTTTGCTTGGCCTTCCTGCATTTTTAAGGGCCCTTCTTGTTTGGCAGTATGGTACAAGGTCTTCACTCTCATTCCCCATGGTTTCATGGTGGTTCCACAATGGGGAATGGAGTTAAGGCTTCATTTATACAATCCTATCCAAAATTGGACATTAAGAAGAGAATTAACAAACTATTTACAAACACACTCAATCTGCAAGTAAAAACCTAAACTAATTGCTTGAAATGAAAGTATTTACACCATGACAAACATTCCACATAGATTTGGACATTTATCAATCCATTAACTTTCTTGTTTTCTTCATTCAAACTGATTGGTAACAGTTTTACACTCTGAGTCTGATCTCTTTGCTAGGGCCATACAATGTCTATCAACCAACCCATGAGTTTAGGGTTTGCAAGTACTTATACTACCTTTGCCTTAGTCTATGTTCCCAAACTAGATTTTTCCATGCTAACCTAAAGAACTTGACATCATGGTGGAAAAGTTGCTTGACAACTTTTAAAGGTTGTCATGCAACTTTTGCAACATTTGAGCAACTTTCCCAATGTTGCTTTTTATGACTCCTAGACCCACATTGGGCCAACCTAAGGACACCACCATGTTATAAAAGACCCCTAAACACTTCAAGGACACAAATACCCTCCATTTTCAAGAAAATCACAATCTTGACTCATGACCCCTAAGATCTACACTAGGACCCTAACTAGGACCTAGTCTAGCACACATGAGCTCATGGCTCTTCTTCATGTACAATGGCTTCATAAGAAGCATAACACCAACAAAACAAGAAAGAGAAATAGTTTGGAAGGGTTCTCCTGCACCATACTCCCCCTTTGCACAAAACTTAAGAAATAGAAGAAGAGATGAGAGCCGGGTCTATTCCAAGTGCCTTGAACATGCTCTCCTCCACCCATGTAGCTTTAGATACTAGTTGATTTGCCTATTTCACTAAGTGCTCCATGTAGACCTAGTGTCTGGTAGACTTCTTCACCCTTGATTCCAATATCTCCTCTGCTTTATGCTTCTTCACCTATGGTAGTACATTAACATCAAGGTCCTACAATACCTTGGCTTGGTTCTCAGTCTGCCCTACTATCTCACCCTTGTACATGATCAGGTCAGCTACATTAAAGACTGGTGATATAGCTAAATCTGAAGCCAGGTCAACTTTGTAAGCATTCTTACCATATTACGATAGGATTCTATAAGGTCCTACCCTTCTCATCTGCAATTTGGTAGGCTTACCTCCTTGCATACTAGCTTTTCTCAAATGTACCATCACATAGTCACCCACCTTGAACTGAACTTCTCTCCTTTCCTCATCCACTTTGGCTTTCAGTTTTTGAGTGGATTCAAGGATGGCCTTCTTAACCTATTCTTGAACTTCCTTGATGGTTTGAGTGAAGTCTTTTGCTTGCCCACTCTTCATTTCCAAACTACCAAGGTCTCTCAACTCACATATTCCTCTTGGATGTCTGCCATAGACAAACTCAAAAGGACTTCTACCAATGGTTCTATTCACACTATCATTATATCCATACTTGGCTTGAGAAATGATTAGGTCTCATGTTGGGCCATACTCCTTAGTTAAACACCTCAACAAGTTACCTAACACCCTATTTATGACTTTAGTCTGACCATCTGTTTGTGGATCGTAAGTTGAGCTAAATGACAAGTTAGTTCCTAGTCTCCTCCATAATGTTTGCCAAAAATGACCCATGAACTTGTTGTCCCTGTCTAAAATAATGCTTAAAGGGAGTCCATGAATCCTAACAATCTCTTTGAAGAAGATTTGCAACATAGCTTGCATCATGTGTAGTCTTACATGGGATAAAATGACTCATCTTGGAAAATCTATCTACTACCACATAGATGATGTCCATACCTGCTTTAGTCTTGGGAAGTCCTACTACAAAGTCCATGGTTATACATTCCCAAGGTCTGTTAGGGACTGGTAATGGTTGATATAAACCAAAATTTCTTGATCCACCTTTGGCTCTTTGACACACTCCACATTGCTCTACATACCTCTTTACATCCCTTGGCAACTTTGGCCATTAGTAGTACCTTTTTACTATATCCAAGGTTTTGTTAACTCCAAAGTGTCCACTTAAACTACCATTATGTTTCTCTTGGATGAGGTTCTCCCTCATGGATCCTCTAGGTACACACAACTGGTTACCCTTGAACACGAGACCATTTTGGAGAGTGTAATCTACATACTCACCATGGAAGTGGTTCTCAAACTCTTTGCGAACCTTGTAAGCTATTGAGAAGTCTTCATCTCCTTCATAGAGGTCTTTGAAACCTTCTATTCCTATGCTCTGCAACTGTAACTCTTGAATAGTCAACAACTTCCTACTTAATACATCTGCCACCTTATTAAGCTACCCCTTCTTATGCTTGATGGTGAAGGTGAAGGATTGGAGGTATTCCATCCATTTCAGATGCCTATTTCTTAGCTTCTCTTGAGCTTTTATGTAACTCAATGCCTAATTGTCTATGAACACTACAAATTCTTTAGGAAGTAGGTAATGCCTCCATTTCTTTAGAGTCTGCACTAATGCGTACAACTTTAGGTCATAGGCTGAGTACTTCTTCTTTGCTTCATTAAGCTTCTCACTGAAAAATGCCATAGGTCTTCCCTCTTGACTCAATACACCACCTACTATAATTCCACTTGAGTCACACTCCAAAGTGAATAGCTTATCAAACGTAGGTAGGAGAAGGATAGGTTTTGTGGCTACTTCTTGTTTCAACAATTGAAATGCTTTGTCTACCTACTCAATCCATTCAAACTTAGTTTTAAGACCTCCTTTGATGGTGTCAAGGACTTGTGCACATATACCACTGAAATTCCTCACAAATTTCCTATAGAATTGAGCTAATCCATGGAAACTTCTAACTTCAGTCCCTGTTTTAGGTGTAGGCCAATTCAAGATTGCCTCCACTTTGCCTGGATCCATCTTCAAGGTTCCTTTAGACACCACAAATCCTAGGTAAACCAGCTCTTGCTTTAAGAAGTCACACTTCTCAAGGTTGATGGATAAATTCTCCTCATGCAAGCTTTCTAAAACTAACCTCAAATGCTCAAGGTGCTCTTCCTTGGTTCTGCAATAGATGAGAATGTCATCTAGGTACACCACCACAAATCTGTTTGTGAAATCCTTCAACACCTCATTCATCAACCTCATGAAGGTGCTTGGAGCATTAGTAAGCCCAAATGGCATCACAAGCCACTCATACAATCCATCTATGGTTTTAAAAGTAGTCTTCCACTCATCACCCTCCTTAATTCTTATCTAGTGATAACCACTTTTAAGGTCTAGCTTGGTAAAATACATAGCCCCTCCTAAACAGTCCATCAAATTCTCTATTCTAGGAATAGGAAACCTATACCTTATGGTAATCCTATTGATTGCCCTTAAGTCAGTGCATAGTCTCCACTTACCTCCTTTTTTTGATGCTAGCACTACTAGGACTATACATGGGCTAATGCTCTTCTTAATCAGTCCTTATTCCAATAACTCCTTTACTCGCCTTGGTACTTCCTTATTCTGATCAGGTGTGAGCTTATATGCAGCCTTATTAGGTAAGGCTGCACCAGGAACAAATTCTATTTGATGACTTATGGACCTTCTTTGTGGGAGTGTTGCAGGTGCTCGATCACTCACTATATCCTTATACTCTTGCAACATTTGCTTTACCTCCTTGGGTATCTCTTCCTGCAACTTGTCTGCTTTCTCCTTTGGCTTCACAAAGATGGCACACTTCACTATCTCCTCCTCATGTAGCAAACTCAAGAATTCTTTACTAGTAGCCATTAAAACACTAGGTGCTTTTGAAGTGCCCTCTTCATCCTCTGTCAAAGACTGAATCTTGAAGGTCTTGCTGTCCTTCTTAAATGATATGGAGTTCTCCTCTCCATTATAGATCACCTTCCTATCAAATTGATAGGGTCTTCCTAGCAATAAGTGACATGCATCCATAGGTAACACATCACAAAGGATCTTATCCTTGTATCCTCCAATAGAAAACTCTACCCAAGTCTGCTCATTGACTAGCACACTTTGTAAGGATTGGTGTGGGGTATTCTTGTGAGTTTCAACTTCCTAACTACCTCTTCTGAGATGATGTTGTTAGTTGAGCCTATATCAACTATCACCTTGCACACTTTACCAAGAACTTTGCATCTCACCCTAAACAATGATCTCCTATGTTTGGGTTCCTCCTTAACCGGCTGTCTGATCAAAATCCTATTGAACATCAGATTCTCACCAACTTCTGATTCAATCTGGTCCACATTCGGTGTTTTTCTACTTGAAGAGTCTTCTTGTGCATAAACAACCCTCTTTCCACTGTTTGATGTGGTAGGCTTGTCAGGGCATCTATATGTCGGGTGTCCCAATTGTCCACAATTGTAACACTTCATAGTTGCAAAACCGGAGTTACCTCTGCCGGTACCTCTACCCTTATTTGGACCACCTTGTGCAACTCTTCCTCTAGAATGTCCTCCTCTAAGATTGGTTTCACTACCATGCTCAATCAACTTGGCTTCTCCTTCATTTCTCTGCTCACTTGTCTTGCTTTGGTAACCACCTCAGTGATTCACTTGGTCTCTACCTCTGCCTCTACCCCTATTATTGGAGTCTCCTTTCCTTTTGTTCCTCTCTTCTACCTTGACAACAAGTTGATGACATTTCTGCAGAGTAGTAGGAGTCCATAGGCTTATCTCCTCTTGTATGTTCCACTTTAGGCCACTTAGATACCTAGCCACCTTAATAGACTCATCTTCTTGGACCTTTGATCTAAGACAAATTTTTTGGAATTCTTTAGCGTAGGAGGTTACATCAAGATCTTTCTGCTTCAATCCTTGTCTCTTCTTATGAAGCTGGATTACATAATCCTCTGGTAAGTAGTTCTCCTTAATCTTACTCACCATAGCTTTCCAATTTGCAATAGGTAGCTTCCCCATGCTAACCCTTTCTTCTTGCAGGGACTTCCACCATGTCAAAGTTGCTCCCCTTAATCTTGATTTGGTAACTTTAACCTTTTGAGCCTCTATCACTCCTTCACACTCAAAGTGGTTTTCCATGCCCTCAATCCATTCCATAACAGTGTCTATGTGCATTCTTCCACTGAAATGTGGCAATCCTTCAAAAGCTTTGGTATTCAAAGCCTTAATAGCCTTCACAAAAGGTTCTTCATTGAACAAGGGATCTGGTTCAAGAATTATGTCATCTATGTCTATAGTTCTCTTGCCTTTACCCTTGGTGTCTTCATCCCAAGGTTCATGTGTTCTCTGATCCACCACTTCCTACAGTT